>NC_139033.1:69565480-69765442 GCF_964662115.1 Mustela nivalis
GTTTGGTTTCCTAATTAACTTGAGAAACCTCCATATTCTGTTACTTAGAATTAATACATTCTGAAATTAAAAATTTCTTTAAATGAATAAGTTTTGTTTCTCTTAGGAGTAGAGCACAGGTCAAATATGTTTAACAATGTTTTCATAGTACTTGGTCTTGAACTTTTATATATGCATGTAAGATGGAATTCATAGAATTTATAATTTACATAAATATAATCTGAAGTGCATTAGATAGAAAATAGAACATTTTAAACTGTCATTATTTTCCATGAAATTAAATATTTTTTAACATATAGACTTTCCATAGATAAATTAGTTTCAAATTTCACATGTACAATTTAATTTAATGAAGTGGTTTTTTTTTTTTTTTTTCAGAATAAACACCTTAAAAAGGAAAACATTATCATATTATTTAGTTCAAAATAGCAGCAGGTGTTTTTTCTTCTATAAAATATGAGTGGGCTACTCTGAATTTAATGAAGTGGGTTTTTTTTTTTTTTCAGAATAAACACCTTAAAAAGGAAAACATTATCATATTATTTAGTTCAAAATAGCAGCGGGTTTTTTTTTCTTCTATAAAATATGAGTGGGCTACTCTCACTTTTCCCCCAAATATAAAATTTTTTTTCAGGTTGTAGGAGGCAACTGACATACTAAATAGACCAAGGGGGAGATATTAAATAGACCAAGGGAGAAACCTGCAAATTTCTCTTTTTACTACATTTAATTTTTTTTAAAACAAATTTAAGTTGTCATGCTTGAGTATGAGTCAAGACTAAAACATCAACTAAACTGGGAAGTTGGTGTTTATGAGCTCTCTTTTGTGTCACCTAATTTGGAAAGTTCTTAGGACAGAAATGTGACTATTCAGAGGTCATTCCCTGAAGATATTGAAAGGTAAATGGCCAACATGTTGCTACCTAGGGATAGTGGTAATAATAATAATACTGTTGAGGCAAACAATAGACATATCAAAAGCCTGAGAGAGAGCTGCTTTGAAGAATTAAGGCATTGAAATCCTCCTGTGTTTACAAGGGAATTTAGAAAGCTAGATTCATCCCCAGAGTAGGGTGCAAGTTCAGAAAATTGCTGAGAAGACACTAAACTTTGACCTCTGGCTGACTGTTCATTTTAGTGCAAGCAGAAAATGAAGGCTAAAACAGAGTTGTAAATGGCTTTGGCTAAATGTTGAGGGAATGTCCTCAAACAGAGCCAATCCACAAAGACTACTTGACTTTTATTCCTTCTTTTCTTTTTCTCCCCCACCTTTATTTGATTCTAGCTATTCAAGAAAATTTCTATCAAAACACTGGTTTATCACAGGCTAAAATGATAATAATCTTAGAGACCATGCACAACAAATTAGTCCCTACAAAAAAAGTTTATGTAAGTCACTAAATGAAAAATTACTGCACACAGAAAACAAAACAAAGGCATATAAAACCCATGTCATGAGGATAGAGAAGAATCTGATTTCTAGAGCTACTACATTTTAATATTCAAACTGTCTAGTTTTCAATAGAAAATTACAGAACCTGCAAAGAAGCAAGAAAATATGCTCCCTTTACAGGGAAAATGAAAAGAACTTGCCCCTAAGACAACAAAGACATTAGACTTAGATGAAGAATTTAAATCAGCTTATTTGGAGCACTTGGGTGGCTCAGTCAGTTGAGAGTCCAACTCTTGATTTTGGCTCAGGTCATGATCTCAAGGTCATGAGATCAAGCCCTGCATTGGGCTCTGTGCAGGGCATAGAGCCTGATTAAGATTCTCTCTCTCTCTCTCCCTCTTCCTCTGCACCCCCTCCACACACTCTCCTCTCTCTCTTAAAAAAAAATAAAATAAAAATTAAAAAAAAAAACAACAACTTTCTTACATAAGCTCAAAGAATAAAAGAAAAACAATCATGGACAAACAAATGAAAGTAATCAGGGGAACGATGCATGAATGAATGGATAATATCAACAAAGAGATAAAAATTATCAGAAGAACAAAAATCTGGAGCTGAAAAGTACAGTAAATGAAATGAAATATTCAGTAAGGGTTCCAACAACAGATTTGAGCAGACGGAAAGAAGAATCTGTGCGTTTGAAGGCAGTTTATTGAAATTATCTGTATCTGAGGTATAGAAAGAAAAAGAATGTGGAAAGATAAAGCCCACAGACCTGTGGGATATCATCAAGGACCCATATGCATAATTGGAAGAGGAGGGAGAGAAGAGAAAAGAAAGAATATTTGAATAAATAATGGCAAAAACTTCAACAATTTGATGAAAGGTATTAAAAAACTCAGAGAAGGATAAAGTAGAAGAGATCTGCAACAAGACTCGTTATAATCAAATTATTAAAAACAAACAGAGAATCTTAAAGAGACCAACAACAGCAAAAAAAAAAAAATGCTATTTGTCACTGGATGGGATCTTCAATGAGAATATTTGTCAGTTTCTCCTCAGAAACCATAGATGCCGGGGGCACCTGAGTGGCTCAGTCGTTAAGTGTCTGCCTTTGGCTCAGGTCATGATCCCAGGGTCCTGGGATGGAGCCCTGCATAGGGCTCCCTGCTCAGTGGGAAGTCTGCTTCTCCCTCTACCACTCCCTGTGCTTGTGTTCCCTTTCTCACTGTGTCTCTCTCTGTCTAATAAATAAATAAAATCTTTCTAAAAAGTCTATTAAAAAAAGAAAGAGGGCACGTGGGTGGATCAGTGGGTTAAAGCCTCTGTCTTCGGCTCAAGTCACGGTCTCAGGGTCCTGAGATCAAACCCCGCATTGGGCTCTCTGCTCTGAAGGGGAGCCTGCTTCCTCCTCTTTCTCTCTGCCTGCCTCTCTGCCTACTTGTGATCTCTGTCTGTCAAATGAATAAATAAAATCTTAAAAGAAAGAAAAGAAGAAAGAAAGAAAGAAAGAAAGAAAGAAAGAAAGAAGCCATAGATACCAGAAGACAATGGATGATATATTTAAAATGTTGAAAGAGGAAAATTCAACCAAGAATTCTATGTCTGACAAAACTGCCTTTTCAAAAATGGGAGACATTGATACATTCTTAAATAAAAGAAACTGAAGGAGTTTGTTGCTAGTAGACCTGCCCTACAAGAAATGTGACAAGGAGTCCTTCAGGCAGAAATGAAAGAACACTAGATAGTAGCTTAAAGCTATATGAAGAAAAAAGAACATTGGTAAAGTTACCTAGATAGATAAATACAAAAGCCAACATTATTGTATTTTTTATTTGTAAATCTCTTTTTTAACTCTAAGATTTAAAATACAGATGTAGATCAACAAGGAAATAAAGGCCTTAAACGACACACTGGACCAGATGGACATCACAGATATATTCAGAACATTTCATCCCAAAACAACAGAATACACATTCTTCTCTAGTGCACATGGAACATTCTCCAGAATAGATCACATCCTCGGTTCTAAATCAGGACTCAACCGGTATCGAAAGATTGGGATCATTCCCTGCATATTTTCAGACCACAATGCTCTGAAGCTAGAACTCAACTACAAGAGGAAGTTTGGAAAGAACCCAAATACATGGAGACTAAACAGCATCCTTCTAAAGAATGAATGGGTCAACCGGGAAATTAATGAAGAATTGAAAAAAAATTCATGGAAACAAATGATAATGAAAATACAATGGTTCAAAATCTGTGGGACACAACAAAGGCAGTCCTGAGAGGAAAATATATTCCTGTATATATAGAAAATATACAAGCCTTTCTCAAGAAACAAGAAAGGTCTCAGGTACACAACCTAACCCTACACCTAAAGGAGCTGGAGAAAGAACAAGAAAGAAACCCTAAGCCCAGCAGGAGAAGAGAAATCATAAAGATCAGAGCAGAAATCAATGAAATAGAAACCAAAAAAACAATAGGACAAATCAACAAAACTAGGAACTGGTTATTTGAAAGAATTAATAAAATTGATAAACCCCTGGCCCGACTTATCAAAAAGAAAAGAGAAAGGACCCAAATAAATAAAATCATGAATGAAAGAGGAGAGATCACAACTAACACCAAAGAAATATAAACTATTATAAGAACATACTATGAGCAACTCTACGCCAACAAATCTGACAATCTGGAAGAAATGGATGCATTCCTAGAAACATATAAACTACCACAACTGAACCAGGAAGAAATAGAAAGCCTGAACAGACCCATAACCAGTAAGGCAATTGAAACAGTCATTAAAAATCTCCAAACAAACAAAAGCCCAGGGCCAGACGGCTTCCCGGAGGAATTCTACCAAACATTTAAAGAAGAATTAATTCCTATTCTCCTGAAACTGTTCCAAAAATATAGCAATGGAAGGAAAACTTCCAAACTCATTTTATGAGGCCAGCATCACCTTGATCCCAAAACCAGACGAGGATCCCATCAAAAAAGAGAGCTATAGACCAATATCCTTGATGAACACAGATGCAAAAATACTCAACAAAATACTAGCCAATAGGATTCAATAGTACATTAAAAGGATTATTCACCACGACTAAGTGGGATTTATTCCAGGTCTGCAAGGTTGGTTCAACATCCACAAATCAGTCAATGTGACACAACACATCAATAAAAGAAAGAACAAGAACCATATGATACTCTAAATAGATGCTGAAAAAGCATTTGACAAAGTACAGCGTCCCTTCCTGATCAAAACTCTTCAAAGTGTAGGGATAGAGGGCACATACCTCAATATCATCAAAGCCATCTATGAAAAACCCACCGCAAATATCATTCTCAATGGATAAAAACTGAAAGCTTTTCCGCTAAGGTAAGGAACACAGCAGGGATGTCCATTATCACCACTGCTATTCAACATAGTACTAGAGGTCCTAGCCTCAGCAATCAGACAACAAAGGGAAATTAAAGGCATCCAAATCGGCAAAGAAGTCAAATTATCTCTCTTCGCAGATGATATGATAGTATATGTGGAAAACCCAAAAGACTCCACTCCAAAACTGCTATAACTTATACAGGAATTCAGTAAAATGTCAGGATATAAAATCAATGCACAGAAATCAGTTGCATTTCTCTATACCAACAGCAAGACAGAAGAAAGAGAAATTAAGGAGTCCATCCCATTTAAACCATAAGATACCTAGGAATAAACCTAACCAAAGAGGCACAGAATCTATACTCAGAAAACTATAAAGTTTTCTCATGAAAGAAATTGAGGAAGACACAAAGAAATGGAAAAATGTTCCATGCTCCTGGATTGGAAGAATAAATATTGTGAAAATGTCTATGCTACCTAAAGCAATCTACACATTTAATGCAATTCCTATCAAAGTACCATCCATCTTTTTCAAAGAAATGGAACATATAATTCTAAAATTTATATGGAACCAGAAAAGACCTCGAATAGCCAAAGGGATATTGAAAAAGAAAGCCAACATTGGTGGCATCACAATTCCGGACTTCAAGCTCTATTACAAAGCTGTCATCATCAAGACAGCATGGTACTGGCACAAAAACAGACACATAGATCAATGGAACAGAATAGAGAGCCCAGAAATAGACTCTCAACTCTACAGTCAACTAATCTTCGACAAAGCAGGAAAGAATGTCCAATGGAAAATGGAGAAAAGACAGCCTCTTCAATAAATGTTGTTGGGAAAATTGGACAAACACATGCAGAAAAATGAAATTGGACCATTTCCGTACACCACACACAAAAATAGACTCAAAATGGATGAAGGACCTCAATGTGCGAAAGGAATCCATCAAAATCCTTGAGGAGAACACAGGCAGCAACCTCTTCGACCTCAGCCACAGCAACATCTTCCTAGGAACAACGCCAAAGGCAAGGGAAGCAAGGGCAAAAATGAACTATTGGGATTTCATCAAGATCAAAAGCTTTTGCACAGCAAAGGAAACAGTTAACAAAATCAAAAGACAATTGACAGAATGGGAGAAGATATTTGCAAATGACATATCAGATACAGGACTAGTGTCCAGAATCTATAAAGAACTTAGCAAACTCAACACCCAAAGAACAAATAATCCAATCAAGAAATGGGCAGAGGACATGAACAGACATTTCTGCAAAGAAGATATCCAGATGGCCAACAGACACATGAAAAAGTGCTCCATATCACTCGGCATCAGGGAAATACAAATCAAACCCACAATGGGATATCACCTCACACCAGTCAGAATGGCTAAAATCAACAAGTCAGGAAATGACAGATGCTGGCGAGGATGCGAAGAAAGGGTACCCTCCTACACTGTTGGTGGGAATGCAAGATGGTGCAGCCACTCTGGAAAACAGCATGGAGGTTCCTCAAAATGTTGAAAATAGAACTGCCCTATGACCCAGCAATTGCACTATTGGGTATTTACCCTAAAGATACAAACGTAGTGATCCAAAGGGGCACGTGCACCCGAATGTTTATAGCAGCAATGTCCACAATAGCCAAACTATGGAAAGAACCTAGATGTCCATCAACAGATGAATGGATCAAGAAGATGTGGTATATATACACAATGGAATACTATGCAGCCATCAAAAGAAATGAAATCTTGCCATTTGCGACAACATGGATGGAACTAGAGCGTATCATGCTTAGCGAAATAAGTCAAGCAGAGAAAGACAACTATCATATGATCTCCCTGATATGAGGAAGTGGTGATGCAACATGGGGGCTTAAGTGAGTAGAATAAGAATCAATGAAACAAGATGGGATTGGGAGGGAGACAAACCATAAGTGACTCTTTTTTTTTTTTTTAATTTATTTTTTATTTTCAGCATAACAGTATTCATTATTTTTCACCACACCCAGTGCTCCATGCAATTCGTGCCCTTTATAATACCCACCACCTAGTACCCCAAACTCCCACCCCCCACCCCTTCAAAATCCTCAGATTGTTTTTCAGAGTCCATAGTCTCTCATGGTTCACCTCCCCTTCCAATTTCCCCCAACTCCCTTCTCCTCTCTAACTCCCCATGTCCTCCATGCTATTTGTTATGCTCCACAAATAAGTGAAACCATATGATAATTGACTCTCTCTGCTTGACTTATTTCACTCAGCATAATAATCTCTTCCAGTCCCGTCCATGCTGCTACAAAAGTTGGGTATTTGTCCTTTCTTTTTTTTTTTTTTTTTTTTTTTTATAAACATATATTTTTATCCCCAGGGGTACAGGTCTGTGAATCACCAGGTTTACACACTTCACAGCACTCACCAAAGCACATACCCTCCCCAATGTCCATAATCCCACCCCCTTCTCCCAAACCCCCTCCCCCCAGCAACCCTCAGTTTGTTTTGTGAGATTAAGAGTCACTTATGGTTTGTCTCCCTCCCAATCCCATCTTGTTTCATTGATTCTTCTCCTACCCACTTAAGCCTCCATGTTGCATCACCACTTCCTCATATCAGGGAGATCATATGATAGTTGTCTTTCTCTGCTTGACTTATTTCGCTAAGCATGATACGCTCTAGTTTCATCCATGTTGTCGCAAATGGCAAGATTTCATTTCTTTTGATGGCTGCATAGTATTCCATTGTGTATATATACCACATCTTCTTGATCCATTCATCTGTGGATGGACATCTAGGTTCTTTCCATAGTTTGGCTATTGTGGACATTGCTGCTATAAACATTCGGGTGCATGTGCCCCTTTGGACCACTACATTTGTATCTTTAGGGTAAATACCCAATAGTGCAATTGCTGGGTCATAGGGCAGTTCTATTTTCAACATTCTGAGGAACCTCCATGCTGTTTTCCAGAGTGGCTGCACCAGCTTGCATTCCCACCAGCAGTGTAGGAGGGTTCCCCTTTCTCCACATCCTCGCCAGCATCTGTCATTTCCTGACTTGTTGATTTTAGCCATTCTGACTGGTGTGAGGTGATATCTCATTACAAAGCTGTCATCATCAAGACAGCATGGTACTGGCACAAAAACAGACCCATAGATCAATGGAACAGAATAGAGAGCCCAGAAATAGACCCTCAAATCTATGGTCAACTCATCTTCGACAAAGCAGGAAAGAATGTCCAATGGAAAAAAGACAGCCTCTTCAATAAATGGTGCTGGGAAAATTGGACAGCCACATGCAGAAAAATGAAATTGGACCATTTCCTTACACCACACACGAAAATAGATTCAAAATGAATGAAGGACCTCAATGTGAGAAAGGAATCCATCAAAATCCTTGAGGAGAACACAGGCAGCAACCTCTTCGACCTCAGCCGCAGCAGCATCTTCCTTGGAACAACGCCAAAGGCAAGGGAAGCAAGGGAAAAAATGAACTATTGGGACTTCATCAAGATCAAAAGCTTTTGCACAGCAAAGGAAACAGTTAACAAAATCAAAAGACAACTGACAGAATGGGAGAAGATATTTGCAAACGACATATCAGATAAAGGACTAGTGTCCAGAATCCATAAAGAACTTAGCAAACTCAACACCCAAAGAACAAATAATCCAATCAAGAAATGGGCAGAGGACATGAACAGACATTTCTGCAAAGAAGACATCCAGATGGCCAACAGACACATGAAAAAGTGCTCCATATCACTCGGCATCAGGGAAATACAAATCAAAACCATAAGTGACTCTTAATCTCACAAAACAAACTGAGGGTTGCTGGGGGGAGGGGGTTTGGGAGAAGGGGGTGGGATTATGGACATTGGGGAGGGTATGTGCTTTGGTGAGTGCTGTGAAGTGTGTAAACCTGGTGATTCACAGACCTGTACCCCTGGGGATAAAAATATATGTTTATAAAAAATAAGAAATTAAAAAAAAAAAAAACCACAGTGAGATACCTTTTTATACTCAGTGTAATTGGTGTGGAGGGGGGAGGAAAATAATAAATGTTGGAGACAATATGGAGAAATTGCTGGTGTGAATGTAAAATAGTTTAGTCCTATAGGAAAGTTTTTTTGTTTATCAAAAAAATAAACATGAGGGGCACTTGTTGTTGGTTGATTAATTTGTTGGTAATCTGATGAAGCATTTGGGTCGTGATTTTGGCTCAGGTCATGATCTCTTGGGTCTTAGATAGAGCTCTGGGTCAGCTCTAAGCTCAGAAGTGAGTCTGCTTGAGATTCTCTCCTTCTGTCCCTCCCCCCACTCACACATGTTCTCTCTTTCTTTCTCTCTCAAATAAATGAATAAATCTTTTTTTTCAAGAACAGCTAAACAGAAATGTAAGACCCCACAATTCTACTTATAGGATATACCCAAATCAATTGTAGCAATCATTTCATTATGTATAGTATATCAAGTCTTCATATTGTATACCTAAATATATACAATTTTTATTAAAAATTAAAATTTAAAAAACTGGAAATTCAACTCAGAAAATTCAGTTTGTATGAGGCTCTTAAACAGATACTTGTACCTGATATTCAGAGCAGCACTATTCACAACATCCAAAAGGTAGAAATAGCCTAAATGCTCACCAGCTGATGAATGGATGAACAATATGTAATGTATACATACAATAATATTATTCAGTCATAATTAAAAAATAAAGTCCTGACACATGCTACAACAATGTGGATGAACCTTGCAAACATTATGCTGAATAAAAGAATCTATCCTCAACAGGTCACATGCTACATGATTTCATTTCTGTGAAATATCTAGAGTAGGTTAATCTGGAGACAGAACAGAGACTGGCAATTGCCTAGTGGTGTGGGAACAAAAGAAAGGGGAGTGAAAATGTACTGGGCATAGGGTTTTCCTTTGGAGTGATGAAAGTGTTTTGGAGCTTGATATAGGTGGTAGAGGTTGTACATTACTGTGAATATAATTAATGCCACTGACTTGTACACTTTAAAATGTTTAATTTTATGTTATATGAATTTCACTTTCATTTCTTAATTTAAAAAATGAACAGAAAATTATATTGATTGACCAATATTACAAATTAATTTATAAAACTCATAAATATTTTATCATCTGTAAGAAACAATAAATGTACTATTCATTTATTCACTCATTTACTAATTCAGTTAGTATTTATTTAGCATCTGCTATATGCTAGGCACCATTTTAAGCTTTAGATATATAGTCTGTATTGCCAAAATAAAGATCTGACTCCTTTGGAATTAATGGAGGGGTCAGACAATAAGTAAAGAATTACCTAGTAATCCAGTGATAAGCTTATGAGGAAAAATAAAGTAGGGTAAAGGAATAAAGATTATGGAATGGTGAGGTGTTATTTTAGACAGATAGTCAAGGCAGGATTCTATGTAGCTGGTAACATTTGAGCAGAGACTTGCAAGCTATTCATACATTAGAAAGAAGAAAAGTTCAGATAGAGGTAAGAAATAAAAAATGCTTGCCAGTATGAGGAACAGCAAAGAAGCCTGTGGCTAGCTAGAGGAACTCTCTTGTTTGAGAACAGGAATGAGGTCAGAGAAATCAGAGGACAGCCAAATCAAGACCCAGTGTCCTAATTATTTCAACATCAACAACTTTGGATTTGTGATGGAGGAAAGCACTAAATGAAATGATACAGATAGTATTTACTGCCTCTTAAGAATATTATATACTAAAATATTTTCTTTTAACATTATTTGTGAAACAATCCAGGACCTTCTGCAGCTTCAAAAAAAAAAAAAATGCTGTGAATTTGCTTTGCATTATGCTAAAGTGATTATCTACAAAAGGTCTCTTCCTGTGTCTTGTTTTCCACCAAATTTTTTGTTTGTTTTGTTTTATTTTACTTTAAATTTTATGACTTGGAATTTATCCTAATCCATGTATACTCAGTTTGTTTTCCTGCTGTTGTAGAAAAGGTTTTCAGAATTGAAATGACTTTAGGAGAATTTCATTTAAAAGTCATTTGAGTTTAAGAGGAAGTGACCTCACTTACTTGGGTAGAAAAAAAAATGACTAATATTCATTCAATTATTTAAAATCATTTGGTAGATATTTACAAAAGGACATGGAGCAGGTCAGAGATATTTGGGATATAGTATTCATCTATAAACAGCTACTGAATTATTTCTTTGGAACCTGAGAAACTATCTCTGAGCACTGAAATCACCATCCATTTTGGACAGTAGATATGAATCACCTACTTTTTTTTTTCTTCTTCAAGTTTTTATTTAAATTCCAGGTTGCATACAGCATAATACCAGTTTCAAGTGTACAATATAATGATTCGAACTTCTATACAATATGTGGTGCTCATCACAAGTGTACCCCTTAATCTCCATCTCTTTTTCCACCCATGGAAAAAGCTACCTCCCCTACTCTATGAGAAGAACACCATAAAGTGAAAGAAACCAAGGAGTCCAATCTTTGACTATGAGGGTCCACTTACGTGTAGATTTTTTTCAATAAATACAGCTCAGTACTGTAAATGTATTTTCTCTTCCTTATGATTTGCTTAATAGTGTAAGGACCTATTTAGCCAGAGACTTCCATCCAGGTTAAACAAAAACCTTGTTTAACCCTTAAACTGTCCTTGCTCCCCTTCCCCCAGGGGACTTACTTAAAAACAAGTCCTGGAAACCAGCCCCAGGTAACAAAGCCCAGATACAAGGATGGGTCAGGCCAGGTGGAGACATCCGATCAGTGAGGGGTTGCATACTGTCTCCCTAGCTACCAAGGAGTATGGGCCCCACCCTTTGGGAGTCTTTTGGGCACCAATTCTAACCTAGGTGATAGGCTAGGTCAAATGTCTACTATAGGGTGAATTGCAATTCAATTGTAATTCAGGTGGTCACTTAGCATCACTGTGCAGCTTTCTCTGTGTGTTACAATTTCATTGGCCACTTGTGCATGGCCAGGCCCAACCGCATGGCCTTTGGCCTTAAAAACTAGTCTGTGAAACAGAGAAAGGTTGATTTCAAGCTATTATTATTTCTAAGTTAACAGTTATTATAATATTGAAAAGTAAACCACAAACCCAAAATGGAATTATTTATGTTAAGGGCCCACATTGTTGCAGAAAATATCAGACCAGCAAGAGACCAAGTTGATGAAGTTCTAGAACATAGAACTGGAGTTCAGTGGGGTGAGGTCTGGAGCCGATGACCAAGAAAGAATTCTTGAGACATCTTTGGTGCAAAATGGTGGCTTATTAAAGCATGGGGACAGGACCCGTGGGCAGGAAGAGCTGCTGCCTGGGGATGGGAGGAGTGGTCTATTGTATACTTGTAAATTGGGAAGGGGATTAGGGATGATGTAAGTCTCTAAGAAGTTTTGGAAGCAAGGTTTCTAGGACCTTGAGGGGCTAGCTATTGTCTGGGGAAAAGGTTATTCATTACCAGTAATAAAACCTTTTCGTGAGACCATTTAGATGTATATCAGTGGGCCTTATGCTTGGGACTGATTGTTGACACTATCTTGGAGGTTTAGAAATAATTCCAAAGGAATTGTTAAAGTAGACTTACAGGATCCTGGTTGGGGGTAGGGAGTCCATCAGGCTGGGATTGTCCTTTGCCTTTAGCAAAGCCTTAAGGTGGGGGTAGTTGAGTCCCTAGAGTAGTGTCACTCTTCCTGTTTCAAGGGCTTGTCAGTAGGTAAGGAAATATAATAATTTTTCTTCTGCCTCTGTTTCCCACATCAAAGTGACACTTGGAGAATCAGAACTTGGATTTATTTTACACCTGGCAGACTCAGATGAGCTTGTGCTGGAATTTCTGGGCCCCGGGCAGTGGGGTTATAGGGCTTATATCGGGGACTGCAGGCAGTCAGGTTCCAAGGTCTGTGCTGACTGCTGGTAGGTAGGTTTAAACGGGGGAGCAGGATGCTTCCGGAGGGAACAGTAGTGGAGGGAACCTGTGGTGGGAAGCCAGTTTACAGAAGCAGGGATGGCTTGTTATTTCTTGCTTCCAGTAGGACTTCTGATTATCTCTAGCTTATTGTTAGTAACTCTACATCTTATGGGGCCTCCTGACCTGGGCCTGCTCTGGGTAATTTTCCTCTTCAACATCAGCAGTTCAAGACTTACTATCTAACCCAACTGCAGTTTTTAACCATCTAAGGAATGTAACCTTTAACCCGTCAACCTGAAATTTCCTGGTCAGCACTAGGTTATTTATGGAAAGACTCTCTCTGTTCCACCTTAGGAAGGTGACCTTGCCTAAAACAATGAGTTCTTGGCTAATAATTTCATTTTTCTCTACTCTCTACTGTTAGAAAACAAAATTTCAACTGAGTAAGTTTTAGAGACCTAATTAGCTTTATTAAATAATTTATGAATTGGGCAGCATCCCATCTAGCAAACAGAGGAGAACCCCAAGGAGTTATACAAAATGGAAGGTTTTTATAGAAAGGAGGATGGGGCAAAGAAGTTATAAGCAAAAGAAAAGACAAGATTGTTTCAGGTCAATCACCCTCCCTTACAGGGAAGGGAAGGGGTTGTTACTATGCAGATTACCTCATGTTTCTTTGGGGGGATTTGAGAAGGCCAATTCAACAAATTACCTCTTTGTTGCTTATCAGAAAATCCCTGACTCTCCACTAAGCCTTATTATTTCTGGGAGAGGATGAAACTGCAATTAGATTAGGTATTAAGCCCTGGTTTACTGACTTGGGCTGAAACCTAAATGATGCCATTTTTGGGCTTTGGTTTTCTTTTTAACACTATATTTAAAAACATTTCCTTTTCTTCAGCTCAGGGGAGACTTTTTCTATTTGTTAAATTGGATGCTACCTGATACATGAACCATTCAATAAAGCTAATTTGATCTTTTAAGCAACTCAGTTGAATTTTTGTTATCAACAGTAAATACCAGTTACCACTACTTGAAATTAATAACTTCTCTACTTGCTGTTTGCTACCTTCCCACATTAGAGAGCCAGCACTATAAAAGGATAGACCTTTTCTGTCAAGTTCATCACTATGAGACTGAGAATTGGTACATTCTAGTAGTTAAATGGTGGGAAGCAGAGTCACACTACCTGGGTTTGTTCTCCAGCTCTGTCACACCTATAAACATTTTGTTTAAGATTTTTTTCAATTGTGACTTGTAGGTTGCAATAGTCCATACATCATAGGTGGTTGTTGTGAGATATTAAAGTGACTCATACATAACAAGCACTAACTGTTGGTTGGATGGAATGCCCAGTACTTAGAACAAGGCCAGCACTTGTATCTGATAAATAGTGCAATATAATTAACAAATGAATGAATGGGCATGTTCAGAAAACACAGTTGAACACTTGATGGAATGATAAAATATTAAAAAGGGAACCAAGTAAATAATCGGCACACATTTTTCCTTACCATGTGGTAGAAAGAAAGTAAAGCATAAATCAGAATGAAGAACCGGTGAAAGAGGGTAGAAATTGTGTGGAACAGATCACAAAAGGTTTACAACTTTAGACCTGGATTTTATTTCTAGCTCTCTAAATTCTGCAGTAATCTGAGGTCTTAAGCTTGTGAGTGTACTGAATAAATTGGACGATCGATACATGCCTGGCCCTTCGTTCAGCACTCTACTTCACGAATGCCACGAAAACATAGTCCTAACTCTATGTAGTTATAAAAACCACAGAAAAATATTAGTGCCCTAAGAATATCTCTGAAATTTGGTGACTGATTGATGTGTACCTTTCTACACATTATTTGATAATTATTCCTGTTCTTTAAAGACTTTCAGTCATGTTAAAATAGAAATGCCATTGAGAATTATTACACTACACTTAAAACCTTATTAGTCATTTTCATTTCACTTCAGTGTTGGTTACATTTACAACATATGTATTTGATCACACAATTTGAGAAGAATTCATACTAGAAAAATAAAATTTTATTCCTTTTGGACTCTAGGGATGATGAAAACTTGTAATACCAACAATAAATTGAGCTTATTACAAAAAACTGTAAAGGATAACACGGGTTAACAACCTTCAGGTCCTCTTCATCTTGGTATTAGGCTAGAATAGATATGATGTCAGAGACTAGGGAATGTTTATTGGGTTCATGGAACATTTTTAAGTATTTTCATGTTAAATAACCAAGATATATGTTTTCAGTTGCAACTTTTTTCCTGTCCTTGCAACTCAATGACCCTGTGAATCACTAGACAGAATGTAAATAACAAAGCTACTCTATTGTGGGCTGCTTACCTGATTCCTTTATTCATCCCTCAACATAAAACAAGAAGTCATATTTATTTTAATCATTATGAAATCCATGGATGAGGTGGCAAATGATCTTGCAGAACATACAGTCAAGGCAAACTGGCAAAGAATGCTTCCTGTCTTGTTGAAGAAGTACGTAGCAGCTCTTGTTCTGTTTTCCCAGGTCACGGATAAATACAATTTCTGTAAATGGTATTGTCTACTGATTCCACCAAATGGGTAATGGCCATGTACTGGTTCTAAATAAGAGTGCTTATGATGAAAATTAATTCAGTGGAGGTTTGATTTCAGCAACTGTTCCCAAGCAAAATGATTATTAATTTGATGTGACTACCCAGATTTCAAGGCCTTTAGTCTATACTTTCCTCATCATTATCTTCTTTAACTCATGTAGAGGAGCAGAATTTGCCACCTCAAATTGTGTCCCTTGGTATATTGATTATTTTAAGCTGGTTATTTTTGAGGAACTGCAGGCATAAGATGAGGCATAACGAACTCCCACTCAACGTATTTTGGTTATCTGAAGATGGTACTTAAGATGATGGCTTTGGCCATTTGGGGGAGTTGCTCAGTTTTCCTCGATCTCTCCCATGTGTATAGGAGATACATATGTTAATACACTTGTGTTTGTTTTTCTCCTGTTGAATTGCCTTGTATCAATTTAATTATTAAATTAAACAAAAAACCTAGAAGGGAAGAAGTGAAAACTTCTCTGCCCCCACAGTCTTTACAATTATGTTTTTAATCCATATTTCACTGATCACCATTTAGGCCCAAATAATATCAGTACTATTCATTATGGCTTACAGTCTCTTACTTTTGATCCAGAAGAGTTTCCACATTACAGAAACAAATGCTTTGTGGAGACTCAGAAATATACTTTCTATTCCTATGACATCTACTTCTGGACATCTTTTTTTTTTTTTTTCTTTTAAGATATTTTTTATTTGGGGGGAGGTGAAGATGAGAGGAGGGGCAGAAGGAGAAGGAGAAGCAGATTTCCTGAGGAGCAGGGAGCTTAATACAAGGCTCTATTCCAGGACCCTGCTATCATGTCCTGAACCAAAGTCAGACGCTTAATGAACCGATCTACCCAGGTACCCCTCTAAATTTAAACAGCAATAATTAAAAAAATAAAAATATACAAAACAGAAACCTAGAAATAATCCAAGCTAATTAACCTTAATGTGGGATAGCAAAAGACAGAAAGAGGCAACATAATACTGATAAAAGTGTTGGATGAATAACACGACCTGACTTCAAGACAGACTATAAAACTACGGTAATCAATACAGAGGGGTATTGGCCAAATGATAAACATAAGAATCAATAAATTAGAATCAAGATCCATATAAGTATAGTTAACCAATCTCTGACAAAGGCCAGAAAGGCATTTCAGTGGGAAAAAGGAGAGTCTTTTTCAACAAATAGTGCTGCAACAGTTGGACATCTATATGCAAAATCAGTCAATCAAGCTAGACTGAGAAATTATACCTTTTTTCAAAAATTAATTCAAAATGGTCCACACTCTAATTACAAAGCATAATACTATAGAACTTCTGGAGTCAAGCATAGGAGAAAATCTGCATAAACTTGGGTTTTGAATGTGAGTTTTTAGGTACAATGCCAAAAGCGTGACCCCATGGAAGAAAAAAATTGATGTTAGATTTTATTACAATTGAGATTTTCTGTTTTGTGAAATATACTGTTAAAGAATGAAATTATAGTCATAGATAAGAAAATTATTTATTTTTATTTTTAAAAATATTTTATTTTATTTATTTATTTATTTGCTATAGAGAAAAGGAGAGAATGAGAGCGGATGAGCCAGAGGGTAGAGGCAGAGGGAGAAGGAGAAGCAGGCTCTCCGCTGAGCAGGGAGCCCAAATAAGGCTAGATTCCAGAACCCTGGGATCATGACCTGAGCTGAAGGCAGACACGCAAGTGACTGAGTCACCCAGGTACCCCGAAAATTTATTTTTCAAACACATATCTGCCAAAGTATCCAAAATATATAAAGAAGACATAAAATTCAACAAGAAAATAAATAATTTATTTAAGTGTACAAAAACTTGGAGAGACACTTCACCAAAGATATACAGGTGGCAAAAAAACATTAAAAGATGCTCAACATTGCTTGCTACTAAGGAATGACAAATTTAAAGGACAGTGAGTGGGGTGCCTGGGTGGTGTAATCAGTTAAGTGTGTAACTCTTGGTTGCAGCTGAGGTCGTGACCCCAGAGTCATGAGATTGAGTTTTTCAATGGGCTCTGCGCTCAGCAGGAGTCTGTTTAAGGTTTTTTCTCTCTCTGTCTCTAAAAATAAATAAATAAATCTTAAAAAAAAAAAAAAGAATGAGTTTCTACCACACATCTATTATAGTAAGTAAAATCCAGACCTGTACCCTTGGGGATAAAAATACATTATATGTTCATAAATAAATAAATAAAATGCTAAAAAAATCAATACAAAATATTGATATTGCCTAATCCTGGTGAGAACACAGGGCAACAGAAACTCATTTGTTGCTAGTGGGATTGCTGTATGGTACTACCATTTTGAGAGACAGTTTGGTAATTTCTTGCAAAGCTAAATACAGTGTTACTATCCAATCCAATAGGTAGCTAATTGTTGTTTACTCAATTTATTTAAAAACATATCCATGCAAAACGCTGCCCATGTTTATTTTTATATGCTCTATTCATTAATCACTCTGAACTGGAAGCAACTAAGTTGTCCTTCAATAGGTGAATAAATAACCCAAATTATAGAACTCCCAGAAAATAGAATACTATTCAGTGACTTAAAAAAACTCTATCAAGCTATGAAAACCATAATGAATATTGTTAAGTTTTAAAAATTCAGTTTGAAAAGACTACTTATTCCATAATTCAATTATATGACATTTTAAAAGGTAAATTATTTTAAAAAAAGTAAAAAGATCAACACTAACAAGTGTTTGGAGGGAGGGAAAGGGGATTGAATAAATAAAGCACAGGGGAATTTAAGGGGTGAAAGAATTTTCTATGATAGTTTATTGGTAGATTCATAACATAGTACATCTGTCAGAACCCAGCATGTTTTAGTACAATTTATCTTAATATATATCAATTCAAGAAATTATTTAGGATGTTGGGAATTCCAGGAAGGAATGCAGAGTGGGACAAGAGAATCCAACTGTACTACAAATATAAGAAGAAATCTCACTGACAAGAAAGGCAGGGAGAGATGTTGAACTAAGTAATTCTGGAAATGAGAGGAATCTGCAAGACTAATGGCAAAGGAATTGACAAGTTGTTGATAAAATTTTTTTCCATGGTATATTTGTACCTGAATTGGACAATTAAGTAAATAGACTGCAGATGGTGGGAGCCTGGTTTCTCACTGTTAGAATGGAACTTTATAGATAAGCAAGGGAAATAAGTTAAAATGACTTATGTGGTAATTGATTAGAGTCAGAAACATCTATAGCTTGAGTTTAGCTAAATACTAATGCAATTGGTTTTTGTTTTGTTTTTTTAATTTATTTTTTATTTATTTTCATCATAACAGTATTCATTATTTTTGTACCACACCCAGTGCTCCATGCAATCCGTGCCCTCTATAATACCCACCACCCGGTACCCCAACCTCCCACCGCCCTTCCAC
Organism: Mustela nivalis; assembly: GCF_964662115.1. NCBI lineage: Eukaryota > Metazoa > Chordata > Mammalia > Carnivora > Mustelidae > Mustela > Mustela nivalis. Next base: position 69,584,188 of record NC_139033.1, read on the forward strand.
TTCAAATCCCTCAGATTGGTTTTCAGAGTCCATAGTCTTTCATGGTTCACCTCCCCTTCCAATTTCCCCCAACTCCCTTCTCCTCTCTAACTCCCCATGTCCTCCATGCTATTTGTTATGTTCCACAAATAAGTGAAACCATATGGTAATTGACTCTCTCTGCTTGACTTATTTCACTCAGCATAATCTCTTCCAGTCCCGTCCATGTTGCTACAAAAGTTGGGTATTCATCCTTTCTGATGGAGGCATAATACTCCATAGTGTATATGGACCACATTTTCCTTATCCATTCATCCGTTGAAGGGCATCTTGGTTCTTTCCACAGTTTGGCAACCGTGGCCATTGCTGCTATAAACGTTGGGGTACAGATGGCCCTTCTTTTCACAACATCTGTATCTTTGAGGTAAATACCCAGGAGTACAATGGCAGGGAAGTTCTATTTTTAATTTCTTGAGGAATCTCCACACTGTTCTCCAAAGAGGCTGCACCAACTTGCATTCCCACCAACAGTGGAAGAGGGTTCCCCTTTCTCCACATCCCCTCCAACACTTGTTGTTTCCTGTCCTGCTAATTTTGGCCATTCTAACTGGTGTAAGGTGATATCTCAATGTGGTTTTAATCTGAATCTCCCTGAGGCTAGATATGATGAACATTTTTTCATGTGTCTGATAGCCATTTGTATGTCTTCACTGGAGAAGTGTCTGTTCATCTCTTCTGCCCATTTTTTGATATGATTCTCTGTTTTGTGTGTGTTGAGTTTGAAGAGTTCATTATAGATCCTGGATATCAACCTTTTGTCTGTACTTTCATTTGCAAATGTCTTCTCCCATTCTGTGGGTTGCCTCTTTGTTTTTTTGACTGTTTCCTTTGCTGTGCAGAAGCTTTTGATTTTGATGAAGCCACAGCAACTTCTTTCAAGATATGTTTCCAAAGGCAAAGGAAACAAAAGCAAAAATAAACTTTTGGGACTTCATCAAAATACAATTGGTTTTATACAGAAACATTGGTAGATATGTGTGCATATATGATTTAGTATACACACATACTTCCTTGCTCTGTTAACTGACAAGTAAACACTTGTGTTTACCTTAGTAATAATACCTTAGCGACAACAAGTAAACCCAATCCACACGTTTTGGTTTTAATGCTGTTAATAAATGCTGCTATAAAAAAAGTGCTAAAAACACAACACAACACAACACTGATGACATGAAGATATGTCAGAGACCACAGTAACCCACTTAAAAATTACCCAATGTCTACAACTGAAGCAATCTGAGCAAAAGAATCAATAAGTAGTACTGGATTATAATTTAAGTATAACATAAATATCCATACTGATAGAAATAAATGATTAAACAAATTAACAAGGAAAGACAACTCTCCTGTGCCAAATAATTCTAAATAATTTATATAGATACTGTGTTCTCAAAGAAGGGAGCATACCTTCCCACTCCTTATGCACATTGTGATTCCTTCCTAAAAGACTGTATGCCAAAGAAAAAATAAAAATTCTTTAGAAGAGAAACTTGACAAACACTAACACAGCCAGCTGATCATGGTCCACTTCAAAAGTCATAAATCGCGTTGACTGTATTTACACTTGATATGATGTGATGACAGTGGCTATTTACCTCTGTGTTCTTCCTCCCATGAATCCATTTCCTACACTAATTATGGGAAAAAACATCAGATTTATTGCAATACTAAGGTTTTCTACAAAACATCTGTTTGGTACTTCTCAAAACTGTCAAGGCCTCCAAAACAAAGAAAGTCTGAGGAACTCTCACAGCTAAGAGATACCTAATGAAACACAATAACTAGATTAACATGGTATTGTGGGTGGCCTCCTGGAATAGAGAAAGGACATTAGGTAAAAACAAAATAAAATTTAATAAACTGACTTAAATTTATAATAATATTTCAATATTTGTTAGTTATTTTTAAAAATGTACCATATTTCTGTAAATTATTAATAAAAAAGATGTGTAAGCTATCTTCTCAACTTTCCTATAAATTTAAAACTGAACTAAAAATAATAAAGTCTATTTAAAAAATAGACATGAAACAAAAAACAGATGAACAGTAGGCATAAATCAATAGTACTATGTGGTGACTAACATAACACAATAAAAAATATTATCTACATTTGAAAAAAAATCAATAGTGTTTTAGGCAAAGTGAGATATATGATCAACTTACTAAAACCGTCATTAGCTAGAATCTCAAAACACACTAAACCATTATTATGAAGCTTATTGTAAAAATAGGAAAAATAATTACATCAAATAGTCATTCTGATATTCTCAAATACTGAGACTCACAGTGTAGGTCCTCTACTTTCTCTAGATTGTTTTGGCTATCCTTATATACATATTTACAGAACCTTTGCTTAACTCAAAGTAATGAAGATTCATTACTATGTTTTTTTTCTTAGAGTTTTATCATTTTTATGCTTATATTTAGGTTTATGATATATTTTGAATTACTTCTTATGCATGGCATAGGAGAGGAAAATTGCCACCCTAAAGTGTGTCTCTTTGACATGTGGATTATTTTCAGCTGATTATTTTTAAGAAACAGAAGACTAAAAAAGCTTTTTTGCCTCCCATCTAACTGCCTAAAAGAATTAAGACAGAGGACCACAAAGGGAGCTATCACCATAAATAACCATAGTATAATATTAACCAAGTATGGTAGATAGGTAACAACCTAGCAAGGCCTTTTTGATCAAAATCCTCTTTTTGTCATTGGTTCTAGATGACCCAGCAAACATTTGTTTATCAAACATCGAATCTTTTCTACCTTTGCCTTTCTACCCTTTGAAGCCTCAGATCCCTATTCTCTTTATCTTAGTCCAGAATGATGTATGTACCACATTTTTCCTGTCTTTGGAATCTCTCATGTGGATTCCTTATATGTACATGATTAAATATGATTTTCTCCTGCTAATCAGTCTCATGTCAATTTAATTTTTAGATCAGCTGAAAGCAACGTTAAAGAGAAGAGTAAAATCTTTCTTCTTCAACAATGGTGTGAGGTAAGGTCTAATTTCATGTTTTTGCTAGTGAATATTTATTTTTGATTTTTTTAAATTTTAAGCTAACAGTATATTACTAGGATAATTTGCATTTGATGGTGTATTACAGATGAGATAGCTATAGATAAGATATATAGAGATTTAAATAGATGATATACATATTATAATTGTGTAAAATATATAATTAATATATTTATGTATATATTGTATATATATTTCCTCATAATTTGATAAGTACTTTTTTCCTGTGTTCCTGAGGGTATTAACTTACAATGTTCTTTTCTTAAAATATCTTGGGCATGTTTTATTATAAGAATTCTTACAAATCAGAGTTCAAAATGTTCTTTTTACCTTGATTTTTAAAAGGTTTTTTATGAGTTGATATTATTTTTTCCTTATATATTTCAAAGAATTTACTAATAAAACTATCCCCCCCAACTTACATTCACTCTCTTGCTCAAATAAATAATCTTAAAAAATAAGAAAATCTAGAGTAAAATTCACATGGTTATTGACATAGTTATTTATGTGTGTATCTTTTCCTTACTGTCCAGAAGCCTCTTTGAAAATAAAAGAAATGGCATAATCTAATAAAGTTTATAGAAATTATATTAGTGGTTGTCTAAGGTTGACAGGTAGGAAATGGGAGGGAATATGGAGTTACTCCTAATTTATATGGGATTTCTTTTTGGTGTGATGAAAAGATTGTCATATTAGACCATGGTGATGTTTACACATTATGTAAATGCATCCTTTAGTCACCAAGGGGAATAAGAACAAATATGTTTGTCTGAATGTAAAAATGTCACTATAACTGGGGTGAAACATTAAGTATATGTTCTATTTACTGCAAAAAAGTTCTCAGAATGTTCTTGAGAATGACTTCTTCTAGTAAAAAATGACCAATTATAGTAGATGAAGAAAGTTATTTTTAGTTTCTAGAAGTAAAAGTGAAATTCTATATTTTTCCCAAGAGTTGGTAGGGGTTATTTTATTGATCAATCTAAGATATATGATTTTAGAAGGCGTGTACTGAGATAGTAAAATCAAACAACCCAATTCAATACATCTTGTAGGACAGTTGTCTGACATGTTTCCTTATTTCATGAGTATTGGAGTTTCTGATACAGTTATTCATTCAAGTGTGCACAACTTACCAGAGAAGAATGATCTTTGTCATTCTTTCATTGCACATTAGGTGTCACAATGCATTGATTATAACAAGTAGTTGTCTACAAAAATAAAAACTGTGAAGTAGCAACTTAAGTTTTTTAGAATTTGCAAGAACACTTGCAGTAGCTTTATAGAAATTATAATGAAGCTGTGTTTTAAAAATAATAATAGAAAAATTGAGTTCTGACTCCTTTTTTAGACTTGTGTTTTAATGCCTGAATTTCTGAAAGCATATGGTGATTCTCAAAGTTCTCCATGTTCTACCTACTGCTAGAAATTTCTTGCCTACTGATTTCAGCACCTCTTCAATGGTGTTAAAGCCAATTAGTGATACATCAAAGTTTTTTTTTTTTTTAATAGCAGAAAGTTTAAACCACTATAGAACATTTGCACATCTAGCCCTATGAAAACCCATGATCTCATGATCTTTGATCTGTGCCTATGAGGCAAAATTCATAAATGTGCTTTCATTACCAACTTTGACTCTTATCAGGAAGCAATCAGAACAAAAATAAATGATCTAACCTTAACTAGAATGGCAACCTGTGTGAAAAAAGATTATAAGGCAGGTAATAATTTCCTAGCAGATATATAGACCCCCCCCAAGTCTTTTGACACTGTTAAAAATCAGTTACTTTTTAATGTGAAAAAATCTAGCAGAAGCTAATGAAATAACAACTATAGAAACAAGCTACATGTTGGCAAATGTTTGCTTTTGATCTCATTTTCAGTTCAAATATAACTGGAGATCATGCAAATATATATTAATTAATTTATACAGATCACACATTGAAATCACGTTTATTTTACATGTTTGCATTTATTGTTTATATGGTTTGTATTTATTCACAGATCTATGGAGTTACTTTGATCCCAAATGTTTCAGGACTAGGAAAAAATGCTGAGTTGTAGAAGAGGATTTACTTTCTTATTTAATATTATGAAGGAAAGTTTTAAAAGGAAGAGAAAAACTTTTGGAAGCTAATACAGGCTTCATCCTATCTGGAAAGATTGTTGTTGTTGTTGTTTTAAAGATTTTATGTATTTATTTGAGAGACAGAGATAGCAAGAGAGTGTGAGCAGGAAGGAGAGGGAGAAGCAGCCTCCCCTCCAAGCAGGGAGCCCTAAGTAGACCTTGGTCCCTAGTGAGATCATGACCTGAGCCAAAGTCAAATGCTTAACCAACTGAGCCACCTGGGCAGCCAGGAAAGATTGTTTTTAATGTTACTTTGGATGTCTCCATTTCCTGTCATCTTTTCATTTCTCAGTTACCACTTAACAGATATATCTGGTACTCTGTCGGATATTGGTCATATACATAGTCTATCTCTATCACAACAGAGGATCCAGTCATTCTTACATGTTGCTCCTTGATATGCTGTATATTGGAGAAAAGTCTAGGTTAGGGTTGAATCCTAGCTTGACCATTTAATAATTGTGTTGAAGTTGTTCAATCTCTGAGTCTCAAATAACCTCTACTTAAAAGTGGGGTTATAATATGTATGTCATAGTATTTGCTACATATTGTATAATAAACAATTAATGTCACATTTTACACATAAAGTATCAATAAATGATTCAATAATAATGCTGCTGACAGTGAAGATCCCTGAAGTTATATTTCGGCAGAAGTCAGGAGGAAAATGGTATTCTGCCATTAAATAAAGGGTATGAAATCTAAGTGTAAAGACTAGGATGGAAATAGGTAGGTGTAAATTATTTTTATTTTCTTCAAAGTAAAAAGATAAAGGAGAAACTTAAGGAAATAGATAAATGGATAAATAAGGCTCAGTGAATGAAATCAGTCAATCAAAAATCAAGTGTAGATCTGTAATGTCCAAGAGAGCAGCTATTAGCCATATATTGAGCATCTGAAATATGACTGGTCCGAAAAGAAATGTGCTCTAATGGTAAAGTGACATAGGATTTTGAAGACACTTAATTTAAAAAAAAATTAAAAGGACATAAAATCTCTTCATAATACTTTGTGCACTAATAACATTGAAATTATAAAAGAGATTTAAATATTTGCATTAAATGATATGTATTATTAAAGTTATTATACTTTAAATGGAGCAACAGGAAAATTTTAAATTACATGTGTGGTTCACACTTTATTTTCTATTGGATAGAGCTAAGTCAGAGAAAGAGATTGACATAGGAATAATTCTATCCTCATGAACCAAGTGTTGAAGAAAATATTGGTGGTTGCATTCTTATTGTCATGTGGTATTTGGAGAGGTTCTCAAAGGTGGTGGTATTTGGATTGTACATAAGAAGATTAATAAATTTTCTCTAGATAGTGACAACAATAAGGAAGACCTTTGTCATCTACTTATGATCAGGAAAAACAAAATAAAACAAATGAAAAAAAAACAAAAAACTATGACTTCATTTGGACCTGAAGTTAGACAAAGAGTATAGGTACAAAAAGATTACCTTCTCAATTTCATAGCCAGAGAACATTTCAATGATATAGGCTAACCAAGAAACATCTGATTTAACAGGTATTCTCAATAAAACCTAAATCATTAATCTGTACAATAGATATTTCCTGACATTCCTTTAGTTTTAAATGCAGCGAGTTTTTAATATTGTACTGATGTTGACATGGAACGTAGAAGAAGAAAACATTTTGCAAAACATGTTTCTTTTTCCAGAGAGCTAAATAATACCACATAATTTTTAATTATTTTCACTTCTAGACATAAAATTCAAAATTCCCTTTCTCGACATTTTATTAAATATTTACATCCTTAATTTTGTTCTTTAATTTAAATTTCAAAACAATTAAAAAGTATAAATTCTGGAGAGGAGGAGTCAAGATGGCAGAGAAGTAGCAGGCTGAGACTACTTCAGCTAGCCGGAGATCAGCTAGAAAGCTTATCGAAAGATTGCAAACACCTGAAAATCCATTGGCAGATTGAAGAGAAGAAGAACAGCAATTTTGGAAACAGAAAAACAACCACTTTCTGAAAGGTAGGACCGGCGGAGAAGTGAATCCAAAGCGACGGGAAGATAGACCCCGTGGGGGAGGGGCCGGCTCCCAACAAGCAGAGCAACGGCGCACAAAATCAGGACTTTTAAAAGTCTGTTCCGCTGAGGGACATCACTCCAGAGGCTAAACTGGGGCGAAGCCCACGCGGGGTCAGCGTGGCCTCAGGTCCCGCAGGGTCACAGAAGGATAGGGGGTGTCTGAGTGTCGCAGAGCTTGCGGGTATTGGAACGGGAAAGCCGGCTACAGAGACAGAGTCGACAGTAAGCTCACAGCTCGGTGTTACCTTGAACCAGTCGCAGGCTCGGTGAGCTCGGAGCGCGGCGGGAGGTCAGGCAGACGGGAGTAACTGGGCGCTGTTCTCTGAGGGCGCACTGAGGAGTGGGACCCTTGGCTCTCGGCTCCTCCGGGCCAGAGACCAGGAGGCCGCCATTTGTATTCCCGTCCTCCAGAACTCTACGGAAAGCGCTCAGGGAACAAAAGCTCCTAAAGCAAACCTGAGCGGAATACTCACCCCGGCCCCTGATAAGGGCGGTGCAATTCCACCTGGGGCAAAGACACTTGAGAATCACTACAACAGGCCCCTCCCCCAGAAGATCAACAAGAAATCCAGCTGAGACCAAGTTCACCTACCAAGGAGTGCGGTTTCAATACCAAGGAGAGCAGCAGAATTCCAGAGGAGGAGGAAGGAAAGCACGGAAGTCATGGCTTTTTCCCTGTGATTTTTTTTAGTCTTGCAGTTAATTTAATTTTTTTCTTTCTCATTTTTTGTTTTTTTTCTCGCATTCTGGTAAAATTTTTTTTTTAGCTTTTACCTTTTTCTTTTTTAACGTTTTTTAACTAGTTTAACTAATATATATATTTTTTATTTTTAATAATTTTCTTATTTGTTTTCTTTTTTTAAAATTCTTTTCTTTTCTTTTTTCTTTTTTTTTTCTTTCTTCCTTTTTGAACCTCTTTTTATCCACTTTCTCCCCCCCTCAGGATTAGGGATCTCTTCTATTTGGATAAAGCATATCTTCCTGGGGTTGTTGCCACACTTTTAGTATTTTACTTGCTCCTTCATATACTCTTATCTGGACAAAATGACAAGACAGAAAAATTCAACACAAAAAAAAGAACAAGAGGCAGTACCGAAGGTTAGGGACCTAATCAATAAAGACATTGGTATTATGTCAGATCTAGAGTTCAGAATGAAAATTCTCAAGGTTCTAGCCGGGCTCGAAAAAGGCATGGAAGATATTAGAGAAACCCTCTCGAGAGATATAAAAGCCCTTTCTGGAGAAATAAAAGAACTAAAATCTAACCAAGTTGAAATCAAAAAAGCTATTAATGAGGTGCAATAAAAAATGGAGTATCTCACTCCATTCATTCTTTAGAAGGATGCTGTTTAGTCTCCATGTATTTGGGTTCTTTTCAAACTTCCTTTTGTGGTTGAGTTCTAGTCAGAGCATTGTGGTCTGAAAATATGCAGGGAATTATCCCAATCTTTTGATACCGGTTGAGTCCTGATTGAGGACCGAGGATGTGATCTATTCTGGAGAATGTTCCATGTGCACTAGAGAAGAATGTGTATTCTGTTGCTTTGGGATGAAATGTTCTGAATATATCTGTGATGTCCATCTGGTCCAGTGTGTCGTTTAAGGCCTTTATTTCCTTGCTGATCTTCTGCTTGGATGATCTGTCCATTTTAGTAAGGGGAGTGTTAAAGTCCCCTACTATTATTGTATTATTGTTTATGTGTTTCTTTGATTTTGTTATTAATTGGTTTATATAGTTGGCTGCTCCCACGTTGGGGGCATAGATATTTAAAATTGTTAAATCTTCTTGTTGGACAGACCCTTTGAGTATGATATAGTGTCCTTCCTCATCTCCTATTATAGTCTTTGGCTTAAAATCTAATTGATCTGATATAAGGATTGCCACTCCTGCTTTCTTCTGATGTCCATTAGCATGGTAAATTCTTTTCCACCCCCACTTTAAATCTGGAGGTGTCTTCGGGCTTAAAATGAGTTTCTTGGAGGCAACATATAGATGGGTTTTGTTTTTTCATCCATTTTGATACCCTGTGTCTTTTGACAGGGGCATTTATCCCATTAACATTCAGGGTAACTATTGAGAGATATGAATTTAGTGCCATTGTATTGCCTGTAAGGTGACTGTTACTGTATATGGTCTCTGTTCCTTTCTGATCTACCACTTGTAGGCTCCTTCTTTGCTTAGAGGACCCCTTTCAAGATTTCCTGTAGAGCTGGTTTGGTGTTTGCAAATTCTTTCAGTTTTTGTTTGTCCTGGAAGCTTTTCATCTCTCCTTCTATTTTCAATGATAGCCTAGCTGGATATAGTATTCTTGGCTGCATGTTTTTCTCCTTTAGTGCTCTGAAAATATCATGCCAGCTCTTTCTGGCTTGCCAGGTCTCCGTGTATAAGTCAGCTGCCAATCTAATATTTTTACCATTGTATGTTACAGACTTCTTTTCCCGGGCTGCTTTCAGGATTTTCTCTTTGTCACTGAGACTTGTAAATTTTACTATTAGGTGACGGGGTGTGGGCCTATTCTTATTGATTTTGAGGGGCGTTCTCTGAAACCTCCTGAATTTTGATGCTCGTTCCCTTTGCCATATTGGGGAAATTCTCCCCAATAATTCTCTCCAGTATACCTTCTGCTCCCCTCTCTCTTTCTTCTTCTTCTGGAATCCCAATTATTCCAATGTTGTTTCGTCTTATGGTGTCACTTATCTCTCGAATTCTCCCCTCGTGGTCCAGTAGCTGTTTGTCCCTCTTTTGCTCAGCTTCTTTATTCTCTGTCATTTGGTCTTCTATATCACTAATTCTTTCTTCTGCCTCATTTATCCTAGCAGTGAGAGCCTCCATTTTTGATTGCACCTCATTAATAGCTTTTTTGATTTCAACTTGGTTAGATTTTAGTTCTTTTATTTCTCCAGAAAGGGCTTTTATATCTCTCGAGAGGGTTTCTCTAATATCTTCCATGCCTTTTTCGAGCCCGGCTAGAACCTTGAGAATTTTCATTCTGAACTCTAGATCTGACATAATACCAATGTCTTTATTGATTAGGTCCCTAGCCTTCAGTACTGCCTCTTGTTCTTTTTTTTGTGTTGAATTTTTCCGTCTTTTCATTTTGTCCAGATAAGAGTATATGAAGGAGCAAGTAAAATACTAAAAGTGTGGCAACAACCCCAGGAAGATATGCTTTATCCAAATAGAAGAGATCCCTAATCCTGAGGTGGGGAGAAAGTGGATAAAAAGAGGTTCAAAAAGGAAGAAAGAAAAAAAAAAGAAAAAAGAAAAAAAAAGAAAAGAAAAGAATTTTAAAAAAAGAAAACAAATAAGAAAAATATTAAAAATAAAAAATATATATATTAGTTAAACTAGTTAAAAAACGTTAAAAAAGAAAAAGGTAAAAGCTAAAAAAAAAATTTTACCAGAATGCGAGAAAAAAAACAAAAAATGAAAAAGAAAAAAATTAAATTAACTGCAAGACTAAAAAAAATCACAGGGAAAAAGCCATGACTTCCGTGCTTTCCTTCCTCCTCCTCTGGAATTCTGCTGCTCTCCTTGGTATTGAAACCACACTCCTTGGTAGGTGAACTTGGTCTCAGCTGGATTTCTTGTTGATCTTCTGGGGGAGGGGCCTGTTGTAGTGATTCTCAAGTGTCTTTGCCCCAGGTGGAATTGCACCGCCCTTATCAGGGGCCGGGGTGAGTAATCTGCTCGGGTTTGCCTTAGGAGCTTTTGTTCCCTGAACGCTTTCCGTAGAGTTCTGGAGGACGGGAATACAAATGGCGGCCTCCTGGTCTCTGGCCCGGAGGAGCCGAGAGCCCAGGGCCCCACTCCTCAGTGCGCCCTCAGAGAACAGCGCCCAGTTACTCCCGTCTGCCTGACCTCCCGCCGCGCTCCGAGCTCACCGAGCCTGCGACCGGTTCAAGGTAACACCGAGCTGTGAGCTTACTGTCGACTCTGTCTCTGTAGCCGGCTTTCCCGTTCCAATACCCGCAAGCTCTGCGACACTCAGACACCCCCTATCCTTCTGTGACCCTGCGGGACCTGAGGCCACGCTGACCCCGCGTGGGCTTCGCCCCAGTTTAGCCTCTGGAGCGATGTCCCTCAGCGGAACAGACTTTTAAAAGTCCTGATTTGTGCACTGTTGCTCCCAACAAGGGAGCCGGCCCCTCCTCCCCGGGTCTCTCCCGTCGCTTTGGATTCACTTCTCCGCCGGTCCTACCTTTCAGAAAGTGGTTGTTTTTCTGTTTCCAGAATTGCTGTTCTTCTTCTCTTCGATCTGCCAATGGATTTTCAGGTGTTTGCAATCTTCAGATAAGCTATCTAGCTGATCTCCGGCTAGCTGAAGTAGTCTCAGCCTGCTACTTCTTCGCCATCTTGACTCCTCCCCTCGCTTTTGGTGGTTTTGTTTGTTTGTTTGTTCGTTTCTGTATTTTTTAAATTCTACAATGATATGTCTTGGTATTGGCCTCCCTTTTTTTTTTAAATTTTGATCAGGGTTCTCTGCCTCCTGTATTTGGATGTCTGTTTTCTTCCCCAGATTAAGGAAGTTTTCAGCTATACTTTTCTCAGGTAAACATTTTGTGCCTTTTTGTCCTCTCTCCTCTGGGACTTGTATGATATGAATGTTGTTATGTTTCATGGAGTTGCTCAGTTCCCTAAGTCTACATTCATGATTCAATCTTTTTCTTTCTCTCTTCTTTTCAGCTTCATTATTTTCCATTATTTTATATTTTATGTTCTATATCACTTATTTATTCCTCTGCTTCTTCTAGCCTTGTGGTCATTACATCCAACTGGTTTTGCACCTCTGTTACAGCATTTTTTTTTATTACATCCTGACTAGTGTTTCAGTCTTTTATCCTGCAGTCAGGGACTCCCTGATATCCTCTATGGTTTTCTCAAACTCAGCTAGTATCCTTTTGACTGTTGCTTTAAATTCTGGATCAAGCATATAACTTACATCTATTTCAATTAGATCCCTGCCTGTGACCTTTTCTTGTTCTTTCTTTTGGGGTGAATTCCTCTGTCTTGGTATTTGTCTAGGTCTCTGTATACTTCTTGGTGTTAGGAAAGCCTGTTGTTTCCTGCTCCTGAGAATAATGAATTTGTTATGAAGAGGTCAGATACTGTCCACAGCCTGGTGCTTCAGGAAGTTTTTCTGGTATATGCTACATGTACTTGGCTCCTATATTTAGGTTTCTCTTTCCCTCAGGTCAGTCCTCTGCAGAGTTTCTCCTTACCTACAGTGGTGAGTGTTTGACCTTGTCCAGTGTGTGGCAAGTTTTATCCAGGTGTTCTCTGGTCTGCTTATTAACATAGACTTGATCTGATTTCCACTAGAAGTGAGGCCTTGTAGCACTCTATGGTTGTAGACTTGGTGCTTGCAAGGGGCTTTGTGCTGGCCTTCTGGGGAGTGGCCCATTGTTACTCTGGCACTCATGCACACTTGCCCTAGTAAAGAAGCCCCTGCAGAGTGCAGGGCAGTGGGTCTTAGTGTAAATGGCTCAAGCCTCCACTGTGGATGCTGTGCTACTCACTTAAGTCCATCCATGCTGATGGGAGAAAAATGACACCAGCCTGCTCCCTCATACCCAGAGAGGGGATTTTGCACCTGCTGAGGTTCAGGAAGCCTTCACCAAAGAGCAGACAATCTATCTTCATGTATCCCAGGCTTCTCTCTGTTTCCTGGCTTCACACTGTCTGTGTCCAGGCCATCTGTCTGCCCAGGAGTGGCAGTGCTCCTGTGCTCCTGTGTTTTATCCCAGACATTGAATTTCAAAATTCAGAATTTGAGGGACTTAGCATGGCATGGCCCAGCATGGCATGGAGCCATGCTGATCCTCTGGGGTAGGGTCTCCCCATGCTGGGGCTGGTGCTAATTTTCTAAGAAGGTCAGTTACACAAATGTATAGGAGCTTGTAGTTTAGAGCAAAGTATAACAAAAAACCAGCATCCAGGTTAGCTGCCATCAGCAGGTATCTCTGCACCTATGGTAATAAATGGAGCAGTGCAGTTGTACCCACTGGTTCTTTTGTCCTGTGAGAGGCAATGCTACCTCTCCCAGATGAACTCCAAGGAGGAACTGTCTGTTCCAGTGCAATGCAGGGAATCGTTGGACCATATGTTGAATCGTGGCCCTGCCCTCTCTCTCCACAGGAGCACTGCTGCACCCACCAGGCTTCACACCAACCATGTCATGGACCTCTAAGACTTCAGTTTTGGGGTTCTGCTAGTTGTAAAAACTTACAATAATCAACCCCACTCATTTTCTCGGTCAGTGGTTTCAGAAAAGTGCCACTGTGCACTTGTCTCTCTCTCTCTCTCTCTTTGTCTCTCTCTCCCCTATGTGATCGGAGTTTCCTCTCCTCTGCAGCATTCATAATTCTTTTCTCCCCCAAATCATGTCTCTTACCTCCTGCCTTCCACAATGTGGCCTCTTTTCTCTCTGTAGTTGTGCATTTGTTCTTTTAGTCCTCAGATCAATTTCTGAGGTGTTCAGAATGATATGATATTTATCTAGAGAGTAGGCAAGCATAGGACTCCCCTACTACTCTGCCATCTTAACTTCACACCATATAGACTTCTAAGTGTGCTTGAGCACTCCAACTCAGGTTATTTCAGTTCCATATCCTATTTTCTCTTTAAGAACTTATGAAGGAAATCAAGAATACACTTAGAAAAGGCATGAAGGGAATGGGTGTTCTGCTTTTCCTGAACAATCTACCTAACTAACATTATACTGTCATTCATAATGACAAGAAAGTACATGAATGATCTTTGATCTATGAATTAGTGTTATTTATTTATTTATTTACTTATTTTTAAAGATTTTATTTATTTATTTGACAGAGAGAATCACAAGTAGGTAGAGAGGAAGGCAGAGAGAGAGGGTGAAGTAGGCTCCCAGCTGAGAAGAGAGCCCGATGTAGGGCATGATCCCAGGACCCTGAGATAATGACCTGAGCTGAAGGCAAAGGCTTACCCCACTGAGCCACCCAGGTGCCCCAAGTTAGTGTTATTTATTGATTATAGAGAAGGTACTATAGAATATACATAGAGGGAAAAAAATCCGTTCATGCATTTATTTCACTTAGTTGGATTACATTCTAAATATATTTTTTTTAATTTTTTATTTTTTATAAACATATATTTTTATCCCCAGGGGTACAGGTCTGTGAATCACCAGGTTTACACACTTCACAGCACTCACCAAAGCACATACCCTCCTCAATGTCCATAATCCCACCCCCTTCTCCCAAACCCCCTCCCCCCAGCAACCCTCAGTTTGTTTTGTGAGATTAAGAGTCACTTATGGTTTGTCTCCCTCCCAATCCCATCTTGTTTCATTTATTCTTCTCCTACCCACTTAAGCCTCCATGTTGCATCACCACTTCCTCATATCAGGGAGATCATATGATAGTTGTCTTTCTCTGCTTGACTTACTTCGCTAAGCATGATACGCTCTAGTTCCATCCATGTTGTCGCAAATGGCAAGATTTCATTTCTTTTGATGGCTGCATAGTATTCCATTGTGTATATATACCACATCTTCTTGATCCATTCATCTAAATATTTTAAATAAAAGTGTGTGTGGGAAGTACAAAAGGATTAGAAAAGAAGAGAAAAATAGCAGCTCAGAGGAACAGGGAGACAGTATAGATTTAGACAATTGGAAAAGGCTTCCCAGGGTGGCTGTTAAACCATGAGTTTTGAATGTATAGTGTTAGTGTATTCTAAATGAGTGGAGAGGGATAATGTGATCAAAGTTTGGAGGCAATGGACAAGGAGGCTATGGGCAACAATCAAGGGCTTCCCTGGGACTAGTTCATGTGACCTTGAACAGGTCATTTCAGATCTTCAGTTATCTGTAAAATAAGTATAGTAGGTTGCATAATTTTAATTTCTCTGAAAATGTTAATGATAAGAGCACTTACTATGTAGAAAAGCACTGTATTAATAATTTTACATGGATTATCTCATCTAGCCCTCACAATGACCTTATGATGCAGATCCTGCTCCTCACAGTCTGGCAATAACCAGCAGCTTTGACAAGCATCATCTGGAGATTTAAAAAATGCAGAATATAGATTCTATATTAAACACAATTAATGAGTGACAGAATCTTAACAAGATTCTTAGAAGATTCATTTGTGAAGCATATTTTGAAAATCCTTGATGTAGATGTGTGAGTATTGCCATTTCAGAGAAACTGAATCAAAGAGCTAAAGTAATTTGTTCAAGATCAGTTAAATACAAAAAAAAAAAAATCAGCTAATATGTGATAGTGACAAGTTTTAACCACGGGAATCTGCTTAGAAACTGCTATTAGCCACTGTTCTGATATGCTTAATTTCCGGGGTTCTACAGGCAATACGAAGGACATTACCGTAGGAAAGAAAGCACAGCTGGATAGAGATAAGATTGCTTTGCAGCATAAGTATTTAGTCTTAGGGTAATCGATGTTTCCTAATTATCAAAACTGGAGACAATAGCGGAAATCAACTATTCAACTGAGATGTAATTAAAATACTATAAGTAGTGACATTAAAAGAATACCATTATAAATAATAATATATGTTAAGAAATGTCAAGAATCCTTTGAGTGATTTTTCCAGTATATGTGACAAGAATATTAAAATTTGTAACTTCATTCTGAAAGGACAATTTAATAAATGCACAAAGATATTTATTTCCTAGATTTAAAATGCATCAAAATACTTAAAATGCTATGAAATAAGAATATATGGATTTTCATATTTGACACTACATTATCTATTTCAACTGTTATTTAATATCATGGCTCCATTTCTGTTGCTAGAGTCTAGTTTTAACTGGTGATTCAAAAAATCAACCAGTTGTTCAATCAGTGTGTTAGGACATCTTTTGTTTATCAATCAAATTAGTTGTTTAGATCAGGCTATTAGCTTATTCAACACAAAGTCATCATCCGAAGGGCAATGGTTTCTTCATTGTCTTTTATACCTCTTGGCAATGTGATTAGACTCCTTAGAAGAACTTCCAGGTGAGAATGACTGTCATGAAAATACTTGGTTCTCTTTTTATAACAACACACCAGTCCTGAATTAGCCTTTTAAAATGCTTAATAATTTGGGATTCTTATTTTGGAGGTGCACAGAAAATTTAGTTGCTTAGCAACAGGATTAGTATACTTCTAGCAAGTTCATTAACCTTATAGAATGTCATAAAGCAAATTGCAGTTGCATTTTACATACGTCCCTTGTCCTTAAAAAGTAGTCATTCATTTCTGTATTATCTCTATTTCATGTTTCTGATAATGGTACAGATTTAGATATTAACGCCTAGTTACAATAAGTCTTTTTTTTGACAAAATATATATTCTCTTTTCAAATTTAGTAGTTCCTGAATTTCTGAATAATCAAATGCCGTTCACAGACTTGTTTTTGTTAGAGAAACAACATTCATTTCTTTCTTTGAGTTCTTCAGCAGTGACTGTCAACCCAGACTTGGAATGTTGTTAAAATAGCTATGCTTGGTCCTCAACCTTAGGTCGTAGGATATATATAAGGATTCTGGAGTTGGGCCAGACATGTGTATTTTTCAAAGCTCTCCAGGTGATACTAACATGTATACAGAGCTGAGGATTGTATGTAACACATGTAAGTATGAACCTCAAATAGAGATCTATTGCAAAAACTGAGGTGGAGAAGCAAGAAGAAGACCAGAGAAGCTGAGAATGTAGGACACGTTCCTTTTGTTATAATCTTTCTTCCTTCTCATGTACTCATTTTGTACATGAGTACAAAACTCAGGTACTTCCTTCTCATGTACTGTGCCTCATATTTTTCAGTGTTTTGCTGTTTAGTGCATGGCATGCAAGGCTCAGATGTTTTTATTCTGTGTTAAATTGTTTCCCTTTCTTTTGTGTTCACTACCAAAAATTTGTTTCATGTGATACAATTATCTTTAGATCTAATTAAATTAATTGCATTGACCCAACCAATTAATATTCTAAGTTTATGCTTTTTTAGCCAAACAGGTAAAGTTTTAAGAAAAAGTGGTAATTATAAAATTGACTAAAATAAACTTATCGTTTTTATTTATAAAAATTTAGTAGTTTTCATATCAGTATTTTAATATTCAGATCAATTAATATATTAATTTGTAGTATCTGTATTTTAAAGGTTCAGCTTTACTTAGTTTTGAACCAGTCATACTTGAAAATTTTATGTTCTTGATCTTTCTTACATTTAAGTGTTTATGAATCAGATGTGCTTGGAATATATTGGATTATAATAAGGGCTCATGTGTTTTGTGGAATTTTATTCATGGAGGTTTTCCATCATTCAGGGGCAATGGAAAGCACCACTTTCTAACACCTGCACAAATGATTTTAGTTAGATTCCTTTCGTTTGGAGCTGGATGCATTTTTACCATATTGTTTTTGTGGTTCTTTTCTTTTCCTCTGTTAGGAATTCATGGTCTCTGGTTCTTACCTTTTTAAATAAGAACTGCTTCTTTGTTTTGTATCAGATATCAGGCTTTATTGAATTTAGATGATTTTCTAGGCACTCTTTCTGCTACTGACACCACATTTAGAGGGGATATAAAAAATAAAATGGCTGTGGGGGCCCTGGGTGGCTCAGTGTGTTGAAGCCTCTGCCTTCAGCTCGGGTCTGGTCATGATCCGAGGGTCCTGGGATCGAGCCCCGCATCGGGCTCTCTGCTCAGCAGGGAGCCTGCCTCCCTCCCTCCCTCTCTCTGCCTGCCTCTCTGCCTACCTGTGATCGCTCTCTGTCAAATACATAAATAAAATCTTTTAAAAAGAAAAAAAATGGCTGTGGACCCAGAATTCTTCCTTGCTAGCTGGATCTGGAGTTTCCAGGCTCTGGAAAAATATTTAACAGGCCGTGTCCATTCTGTAGTCAAGTGTTTTTTGTTTGTTTGTTTCTTTCTTTAAGATTTTCTTTCATCTTTCTTCTTCTTCTTCTTTTTTTTTTTTTAATTTGCTTGAGAGAGAGAGAATCAGACAGAGAGCATGAGAGGGGCCAAGGTCAGAGGAAGAAGCAGACTCCCCACTGAGCAGGGAGCCTGATGTGGGGACTTGATCTCAGGACTCCATGATCATGACCTGAGCTGAAGGCAGTCGCAAAACCAACTGAGCCATCCAGGCACCCCTGTATTCTGTGTTAAATTGCAGTTTTACTCAACTTACCTATTTCCTTGTTAGCAACCTTGCATTGGCCAATTGTTGTTTTAGTGCAGTTGTCATTTGCCCTAAAAATATGTGGAACTCATTTTGCTATGTTGACTTAATACCACTTTCCAGTCCTTGGAAGATATTTCCTATTACTTGTATAGTTTTTGTTTGCAACAAGTCAAATCAAACAGGTTATGTACATTAAGAAAAATGTATAGTCATTTTTCATTCCCCATACAAACTTCTTGAGTGCCTATTAAATTCAAAGCATAGTACTAGGTTCTATGACTATAGCCAAGAAATCTGAAATATAATTGAAAGTGTTAGATACTTTATTGTCCTGATGTTATAGCAGCTAACCATAGAGGCTGATCACCTCCCTTTTGCTGCTCCTCTCCCATTAAATTCTAGAATATATTCATAGAGAGTCAGTGTCATTTTAATTATAGGGTATTTACTCTTGCTTCTGGAATTGCTCTGATAGGTATAGAGAAAAAGTACAAAGATAAGTATCACATTTGGACACAAATGTGCTTAATCTGTGCCTTAAAAAATCAGAATATAACTATGTTGGCATTTTAAAAAATGCAAATTAAATCTACTGCATCAGGGTAATAGTTCTGAGAATAAATTATACTACCCATTTTATTTTATGGCAACTAATACTAAACAGGATTGGTGTGCTTTTATTGCTGAGTAATAACACAAGAATTTTCCATCTCTATTGCCTCTTATAATATTGGCAACAAGGTCTTGTGAAAAGATTGTGATGCTTTGTAATATATATAGCCCTGTTTTCCTGACCACAGTTATTAGAACAGGAATCTACACTCTACTGCTGATATGTAACACTGTAGAGACTGAACTAGTAAGAGGCAATGGTTTGGAGTATGGGCAGAGTGACCAAGAGCATGGACACGGGACTCACCCACTCCACCACTTACTAGCTAGGTGACTGTGGCATGTTTATGTAACCATTCTAAGCATCAGTTTCCCTATTTATAAAAAGGGTTATGACTTATACTTCTTTCATATGATTTTTATTAGGTTTCAATGATACAATATATAAAAACTACCTGGGCCCTAGTAAGGATTCAATAATTAGCAATCATTTATCTGTCTCATAGAGATCTCTGTCCAATAAGGACCCTAACCTGAATAGGTGTTAATCAAACCAATATGATTCTCTATTAGAAAGTTTATGTATGGTAAAGAGAGAAAGAACAGTATGAAATAGATGCTGAGGAGCTAAACTGCAACAGTACAGCAGTCCCTAGACCAGGAAGAATGCCCATAAAGCTACTGCTATCATTGCTGTAATTACTGGAACACAGAATGAGAGCCCCATTCTCCAGGAGGCCTGAGTGTATGACCAATGAAACTGTCTTTTCTGCTCCTGTGCTCCCAATAAAATCTTATAGCTGAACGCATTTCTGTGTGTCTCTGTGATATTTTTGGTATAGACTTTCAACATACTTTGTTAAATTTATTCCTGTGTATCATTTTTTTTGTCTTTCTGAATGATGTTATTTTAATTAGCATTTTCAATGTCTATCTGGTATATAGGAACATACTCATTATTTTATGTTGATTTTATGCTTACTACTAATTTTTTCAACATACCGGTTGAATTTTCTATGTACAAATTTATACGTTGTCTGTGAATGATGGTGGGTTTTTTTTGTTTGTTTGTATGTTTTTTCCTAATTTCTATTTCATTAACTAGAGGATACAATTCACTGTTGAAAACAAAAAGTGATATCGGGAATCCTTTGCTCACTGCTTAATTTTAAGGGGTTGCTTCTACAATTTCATCATTAACTTTAATTTCTGTAAATATTTTTTCTAGATTCCTTTATCACATCAAGGAAATTCCTTTCTGTTTCCAGTTTACTTAAAGTTTTTAGTGATGAATGGGTACTAAATTTGAACACTGACTTTTCTGCATTTAGAGCTGTGTTATCCTCCATTAATTCTTCAATGTGTTAAAAAAAATTTTTTTAAAGATTTTATTTATTTAAGAGAGAGAAAAAGAGAGAGAGCATGAGAGAGGAGAGGGTCAGAGGGAGAAGCAGACACCCTGCTGAGCAAGGAGCCCTATGTGGGACTCGATCCTGGGACTCCGGGATCATGACCTGAGCTGAAGGCAGTCGTTTAACCAACTGAGCCACCCGGGTGCCCTCAATGTGTTAAATTTATTCAAAGTAATTTCTGTTAAGTAATTACTGTATCTCAGAAATGAAACCTCTTGGATATTAATATTTTAAAATAATATTTAAAATAAGATTTTTAGATTCAGTATGCTGTATATTTTATTAGGAATTTCTCACATCTATGATCTATAAATGAGGATTGGAATTTTCCTGTCTCATATACTCCTTTATTCTTTATAAATGTTATTGCAAATTCCTTTTCTCATGGATAATCTGGATCTCTTTAATGCCTAATAATGTCAAACATCTCATGTGCTCATCTGTTACCCATATATTTTTTTGGTGAAATGTCTGCATGACTCTTTGCCCATATTTCATTGTGTTGCTGTTTTTTCTTTTTATTGTATATATTTATAATATGAATTTGAGTCCTTCACAGATATGTGTTTTACAAATATTTTCTTGTCTGTAGTTTGTCTTTTATTTCTTAAAGTATCTTTTAAGAAGCAGAATTTTTTAAAATTTTGATAAAATCCAGTGTATCACATTTTGTATGGTTGTGGGTTTTTTTGTATCCTACCTAAAAAACTGTCTTTTCCACTGTTAGAATGTTTTCTACTAGAGAGTATATAGTTTTAGGGTTCGTACCTAGATCTGTGATGCATTTCTTATTTTTTGAGTATGGTGCAGGACAAAGGTCAAGATGATTTTTATTATTACATCTGATGGCCTGACCTTTTATTATCACACATCATACAATGTTCCTCTTTATCTCCAGTAACTTTTTTAGTCTAGTCTATTTCTTATGCTTTCTGTTTGTGTTATTTATCTCTTCAATCCCATTATATTAAATACATTGTATTTTTTAATCTTCCTGTAGAGAACATATAATTGTGTCTTGTTTTGTAATCCAGTGTGATAGTTTCTGCCTCTTGATTAGAATGTTTCATCTATTTATATTTAAAGTGCTTATTGGTAAGTAGCATTTGCATCTGTCATTTCGGTTGTTTTTTATATATCTTATGTGGTTTCTGGTTTTATATCCTCTCTTTTTTAAAGTTATTTTTAGATTTTAATTTTTAGTGGTTTCCCTGGGTATTAAAATGAATTCTTAATTTAAAGTAATCTAGATTGGGGGTCCCTGGGTGGCTCAGTGGGTTAAAGCCTCTGCCTTTGGCTCAAGTCATGATCTCAGGGTACTGGGATCGAGCCCCGTATCAGGCTGTCTGCTCAGCAGGGAGCCTGCTTCCCCCTCTCTCTTTGCCTGCTTCTCTGCCTAATTGTGATCTCGTCTGTCAAATAAATAAATTTTTAAAAAAATCTTTAAAGTAATCTAGATTGGGTTAACAGCAATTTCATTTCAATAGCATACAAAAGCTTTGCTCTAAAATAGTTCCATTCCCTTGCCTTCCTTTGTAATATTATTGTCAAATTACAAACTTGTACATTATGAAACTATCAACATGTTTTATAATAATTACTCCATGTCACCGTGTTTCAAAAGAAGAAAATGTTACAAAATGTTTATATTGTTTTTATATTTACTTATATAGATTCTATTAGCACTGTTATTTATTTCTTTGTGTGGATTTGAGCTACTAGTGTAGCTCAATAGTGTTTTTTCTTATCAGACTAAATGACTCCATTTCTTATTTCTTTTAGGGAGAGTATGCTAATGAAAAATTCTCTGTTTTTGTTTGCAGTGTCACGTCTTCCAAATTTTTGAAGGATAGTTTCTCTGGGTATAGAATCCTTGGTTAATAGCCTTGGCCTGTCCATGCCTTGAAGATGTCACCCCACTTTGTTTTGTCCAGAGTGAGTTGTGCATTTCTTTGAGCATTCCTATCCAAGTCTTTTTTCATCTTTCTGCTTTCAAGTATGTCTCTTTGTCTTGGATTTTGAGAATTAAACTCTAACATGTATAGTTGTGTATCTCTTTGAGTTTATCCTGTTTGGAATTTGTTGAGTTTCTTGAATGTATAAATTGAGTTATTAAAGACAGGAAGTTTGGGACTCTCCTCCCTTCTTTATTCTCCTCTAGGAGTCCATTTAAGCATTTATTGCTGTCTTGATGATGTTCCACAGCCCTCTGTTCATTTTTCTTTTTTCCTTTGTTTGTTTGTTTGTTTGTTTGTTTCTCAGACTGGTTGACTTCTATTATCTATCTTCAAATTTTCTGATTCTTTTTTTTTTTGGCAGCTCAAATCCATTGCTGAATCCCTCTGTTTGATTTTCCTTACTATTATTTTCCTTTTCAACTTGACATTTTCTATTTGGTTCTTTTTAATAACTTCCCTCTATTGATATTCTTATTTGAGGAGTGTTATTATACTTTTCTTTAATGTTTTAGATACATTTTATTTTATTTAGTTGAACATATTTATAATGTCTTCTTTAAAATGTTTTTCTAATGAGTCTAACTTATGAGATTCCTTGGGTAGTGTTTCTTTCTTTCTTTCTTTTTTCCTTTTAAAAAGATTTTATTTACTTATTTGACACAGAGAGAAAGAGCAAGCACAAGCAGGGGGAGTGGCAGGCAGAGAGAGAGAGGGAGAAGCAGGCTCCCCAATGAGCAGGGAACCAGATGTGGGGCTCGATCCCTGGACTCTGAGATTATGACCTGGGCTGAAGGCAAATGCTTAACCAACTGAGCTACCCAGGTACCCCTTGGGTAGTGTTTCTAATGACTGCCTTTTTACCTTTGTGTATAGGCCATACTTTCATGTCACTTTTATGTCTCATAATGTTTGGCTGAAATCTGGAAATTTTAAATAACATGATATAGCACGTTTTGTTGTTGTTGTTGTTTCTTTTGATGTGGTTTGTTTGTTTAGTGGCTTTCCTGAATTCCCTAAAGCCCTTATTCTTTGATCTGTGCAATTGCTGAGGTTGACACTTGATTGTGTGGTCAGCTAATGATTGAATGGATATTTCCTTAAATGCTTTGAACCAGTGTCTTCCACCATTTCTGATGGACTCTGTGTTTATGTTGGATATGCCTTTAACATTATGGTAGTTTATAACTTTTCCTTCTTGTGCAGAACCTCAATGTCAGAGTTGAGAGATTGGGGCCTTTTTGGGTTTTTCTTCTGAACATGCAAACAACTTCGTGTTTGTATGTAGAATTCGCAATGCTCAGGAGTATGTCAGAGCTTTTCAAAGTCCACTATGGGCACCTCATTCCCAGATTTTACTTTTAAGTTTTATGGCCAAACTCATGTTTGTACCAACTAGTATCATCACTGTAGGAAGCTGTAGTATTAAATAATTGTTGCTGATACTGATTGATAAATAACCTGGGAAGGGGGATTTTCCCAATGAGAAAAATCTGGGTTCAAATAAAAATAAACCCTGTGAATGGATATTTTTCCAGACAATTGTCAAGCAGGTCAAATCCTAAAAATTCTCTGAGGTGGGGCTTTTTGTGGAGCTCCAAATCTGTTCTTACCCTGTAATGCCTTTAGGCTGCTGATTATATAGCTACCATGCTTGCAATCCTGCTGTTTTTTTAAGGCTACTGTGGAGTGAGGAAAGTGGGAAGGGAACAGAACAAGTTGAAATGTTATAAAACTTCTTACTGAGATTAACTAATCTTTCTGGAAAAAACACACCTTAGATTATTGCAAGCCTTTGTTTAATTTCCAGAAAGATGAAAAAGTTGATTTTGACAATTTTTCACTGTTTTTACAAAGGAACAGATTTGGGGGGTATCATTTCTCTACCATTCTCCTGGTGGGAGACATTAATAGACCGTTTCTTGCAAGTGTGTTCCTCTGCAAAAGTTCTGTAGCAGAGCACAACTTGTCAGGTGCTCCAGGGAACATACTCTTGTAGGAGTACTTTCCATATTCTTTTCTCCACTCACATTCAGTCCAAATAGGTAATTTAAATGTGAAGTCCAAATTCAGGTGAGGTATCTTACATTCAGAATTTCTAAATAAAAAATAAAAAATTAAAAAAAAAAAGAATTTCTAAATGGAAACCTTTTCTATTTAGAGTCCACACTAAGGCAGATGTGAGTCTTTGTTGCTTGCACGTGCTAGGTTTTTCTAAACCATCCTTTCAGTGAGTACGGCCATTAGTGAAATGGCCTCCACTATAGCAAATTGGGTTGCATCATACCCTGTTCTCCTTCCTTTCAAAAATCACATGATCATACTTCTCAAGACAAATCTGTTCTTTCAAGGATTTGTTTTTGTTAAGGGTAGCCACTATCTGCTTCACTTAATATAGTGAAGGAGGAGGGTACTGCTCTTGGTTCCTCACTCCATTCATACTCAAATGATCAGTGTTTTCTGATGACTCTGCTGAAGCTCTTAATTCTTACCATACATTAATGTATCAATCCAGAGGTCAGATTATATTTCTATATACCAAATAATCCATATATAAAAATTTTTAAAGTACTATTCAAACTACTATCAAACATATGAAATATGTATGGCTAAGTCCGACAAAAGATATTAAAGGCCTGCATACTGAGAAATATAAAGCACTACTGAGAGGAAGTAAATATCTAAGTAAATGGAGAGGTGTACCATCTATAGGTTGGAAGACTCAATATTGTTGAGATGTAAATTCTCCCCAAATTGATGTAAAGATTTAACACAGCTCCAGTCAAATCCCAGTAAAAATTTTTGTGAGACTAGACAAACTAATTGAAAATTAATGTGGAAATGCAAAGTGCTTAGATTAGCCAAAATAAGTTTGTAAAAGGAAGAATAGAGCTGGAGAACTACTGCTATTTAATGTTAAGACACTATAAAGTTAATGTAATTAAGACAGTTTTGGTATTCGCAAAGATAAATAAATAGATAAAATGAACAGAATAGAGTGTCCAGGAATAGACACACATGTGTATGGACAACTGGTTTTTGAAAAGGTGCAAAGTCAATTCAGTGGAAAAGAATAATGTTCATCAAATAATGCTCAAACAGTTGGCTAACCATATGCAAAATACCCAAACCCAAACCAAAACAAACATTGATCCATAACCTACACCATATGTTGTAATTAACTCAGAATGAATTATTGGTCTAAATATAAAACTTAAAACCATTAAACTTGTAGAAAAAAAGATAAGAAAACTTGTGACTTTGGATTATAGGAAAGAATTCTCAGATATGGCAAGAAAAACATACCTTAAAAAAAGATAAATTAGATTTTATTAAAAATTAAAACTTTCTGCCCTTCAAAAGATACTTTTAAGGGAACGAAAAGATAAGCCACAGACTGGTAGAAAATATTTGTAAAGTGTGTATATGATAAAGGACTTGTATTCAAAATCTGTAAAGGACTCTCAAAACTTAATAAGAATAAATCATGCAAATTAATTTTAAAAACTGCGTAAAATGTTTTGTAAAGACACTTTAGTAACCACCAGTAGTTGCCTGGGCAGGAGTGGTAATTACACATAGGCAAGAAGAAAGTTTTGGATATGATTATTAGCAATTACAGTGACGATTTAAAGAGGTTATTCATATTTAAAAGTTATCAAATTACACATTTTAATACATGTAGTTTATTATATGTAAATTAAATCTTAATAAATCTATTGAAAAAAATATTTAATATAGAGTTTATTTTGAGGATTCAGCCATAAGGAAAAAAATGTAAATAATTTTAGAATTTTTATTCTAAGCAAATTATTTGAATATTTTCTTCAAGTAACATTACTTATTTTTTATGTCTTAGAATGAATGAGATTTAGTCCTGACCTTAAACTTAAGAAGAATTATTATAGCTCTTTTCAGGGAAAGATCACTATATTTTTAGTTCAAAATTGCCTTGAGGGAACCAGGAGCCAACCTATCGTAATGACACCTTACACACTGATGGAGAAGCTAATCTGATAGACGTCAAAAACAGGAGATAACTTGTTGGATGAAGATTGCTAGTAGCATGATATACTTGGGGAAAAAAATAACCCTTCAGCTTCAGTAGTTGCTCGTGTAATTGAGCTTGCCTGTGGGAAAAATATAAATAGTTTGGATAGTTAACATTGATTTATAGATCTCTTCTCTTCCTTTCTTTATGCACAAAAACAGTTTTCTCTCTACCACACACACAAAAAAAAAAAAAAAGAAAGAAAGAAAAAGAAAAAGTAAACTGAGAAGTCATTTCAGGAGCTGGAATGAACTAAGTAGAATATATTTCCATTGGTTCCTTATATAAAGTAAAGAAGAAATATTTATAGCATGTAATATACATGCTATAAATTTCATTAGTTCATAAAGAACTAATGAAAGTCAACCCAAAAAACGATGAACAACCAAACAAGAAAATGATAAAAAGTACATACATTATATGATTTAGATGAAAGAAGAAATATAAGTAGCCAGTAAGTATGTGCGAAAGTTCTATAAGCTCATGAGTATACCAATACAACAATATTCATTTCTTCTATCAGTTTGGCAAAAGTTGTACACACACACACACACATACACATAAACAGGCACACAGACTCACAGACACACACACACACACGAGTGCACACGCACACTGCATTACTAACTGCAAAAATCCTTTTACTGTTACACTATCCACCAGTGTTTTTAGTTCTTTGTTGGAATTCTCATTGCTACTGTCATGGGATACAGCCACCACATCCTGGATCAGTTTTTACTAGAGTTTGGGGAAGGTTCATCACGAAAAAACATGTATCGAGGCTGAAATCTAGCTTCAAAGTTTCCCTTATTCAGAAAGAATCCTTGATTCCTAAACTGAGGAACATGATCATTCAAAGTTTTCTATTTTTTGACAGAGGAGAGCTGCCAGAAAATAAATGCCACCTTCATATAACTGTAGTGAAGTCTCTATTCTTTATTGCAAGCATTGCCAGATTTTGGAAAAAGCTGTAAGTACTCATTGTACTCTATGAGGGAAGATAAAGATGAGAATGGGATTTTGGCACGAGTCAAAAATAGCATTAAGCATCTTCATTGGTGTTGTATCTTACTTACCATTGCTGACATGATGAATTCTAAGCACCATTTGTGGCTCATGTGGTAGTATGTGTGTGTGTGATTGTATGTGTGTATATACACATATGTGTACATATATGTGTACATAATGTACATAAACACACGTATAACATATATGTTATATATGTGCATATATGTACATATATGTATATAAACACACACGTATAACAAATGAAAATATAGTGTATCTTTAGTTAAAATGATGGATGTTGAGATACCAGAAAGAAAGCACAAGATTAGCAAATGCTGTTTTTCACTAACCTGAAGAATAAATGTATAAAGGAGGAAGCACATAATTTTTTTAAATAGCTCAAAAAATCTTTTCATTGCCTTGTATTTCTGATAATTTCTAAGACATTGTACACTTGAGATTCAATGCAAATTTTATTTTCAGTTAAAAATTAATCTCTATTACATACTAGCTCTTTCTCATTAACTTGCCATCCTGTAGACAGTCAGTCCCTTGTTATTTTATGCTGTTCATTGTACACTAGATAACAATTTGTAACTCACATTTTGATTACTTATTACACATTTCTGATTACTTGAGTTTTTACCAGCTTCAAACTGCTTTTTGTAAGTGAAAATTAAGTTGAAAACTCCAAACTGTTCTAAAATAAAAACTTAAGTTTGACATTTTTTCACAAATTATCTTAAGTAGTTTAAAATATATTTTTGTGTGGCTGTCCAATTTTCCCAGCACCATTTATTGAAGAGGCTTTTTTCCATTGGACATTCTTTCCTGCTTTGTCGAAGATTAGTTGACTGTAGAGTTGAGGGTCTATTTCTGAATTGTGATGCCACCAACGTTGGCTTTCTTTTTCAATATCCCTTTGGCTATTCGAGGTCTTTTCTGGTTCCATATAAATTTTAGCATTATTATAAAATGAAATTGGACCATTTCCTTACAACACACACAAAAATAGACTCAAAATGGATGAAGGACCTCAATGTGTGAAAGGAATCCATCAAAATCCTTGAGGAGAACACAGGCAGCAACCTCTTCGACCTCCGCCGCAGCAGCATCTTCCTTGGAACAACGCCAAAGGCAAGGGAAGCAAGGGAAAAAATGAACTATTGGGACTTCATCAAGATCAAAAGCTTTTGCACAGCAAAGGAAACAGTTAACAAAATCAAAAGACAACTGACAGAATGGGAGAAGATATTTGCAAACGACATATCAGGTAAAGGACTAGTGTCCAGAATCTATAAAGAACTTAGCAAACTCAACACCCAGAGAACAAATAATCCAATCAAGAAATGGGCAGAGGACATGAGCAGACATTTCTGCAAAGAAGACATCCAGATGGCCAACAAACACATGAAAAAGTGCTCCATATCACTCGGCATCAGGGAAATACAAATCGAAACCACAATGCGATACCACCTCACACCAGTCAGAATGGCTAAAATCAACAAGTCAGGAAATGACAGATGCTGGCGAGGATGCGGAGAAAGGGGAACCCTCCTACACTGTTGGTGGGAATGCAAGCTGGTGGAGCCACTCTGGAAAACAACATGGAGGTTCCTCAAAATGTTGAAAATAGAACTGCCGTATGACCCAGCAATTGCACTATTGGGTATTTACCCTAAAGATACAAACGTAGTGATCCAAAGGGGCACATGCACCCGAATGTTTATAGCAGCAATGTCCACAATAGCCAAACTATGGAAAGAACCTAGATGTCCATCAACAGATGAATGGATCAAGAAGATGTGGTATATATACACAATGGAATACTATGCAGCCATCAAAAGAAATGAAATCTTGCCATTTGCGACAACATGGATGGAACTAGAGCGTATCATGCTTAGTGAAATAAGTCAAGCAGAGAAAGACAACAATCATATGATCTCCCTGATATGAGGAAGTGTTGATGCAACATGGGGGCTTAAATGGGTAGGAGAAGAATAAATGAAAGAAGATGGGATTGGGAGGGAGACAAACCATAAGTGACTCTTAATCTCACAAAACAAACTGAGGGTTGCTGGGGGGAGGGGGTTTGGGAGAAGGGGGTGGGATTATGGACATTGGGAAGGGTATGTGCTTTGGTGAGTGCTGTGAAGTGTGTAAACCTGGTGATTCACAGACCTGTACCCCTGGGGATAAAAATATATGTTTATAAAAAATAAAAAATTAATTTAAAAAAAATAAAATATATTTTTGTGAATCTGTTAGGAAAGTTAAAATAATTTATTGCTACATGTGAAGGTTACTATCATTG
This sequence comes from Mustela nivalis, assembly GCF_964662115.1. Classification (NCBI taxonomy): domain Eukaryota; kingdom Metazoa; phylum Chordata; class Mammalia; order Carnivora; family Mustelidae; genus Mustela; species Mustela nivalis. The sequence continues at coordinate 69,613,960 of NC_139033.1, forward strand.
AAGTCCACAGTGCTTCATCCATTTCCCATTAGTACACAAAGAGTGTGTGAAAACTGAAAATCCTGGACACAGACCAATATTAAGTTGGGGGAAGATTGGCTTGGGAGAGAAAAGCAAATAAGAAGGATAGGAATATTCCAGAGTTAAAATTTGAAATGGCCACTTCCCTATTTGCATCATCTTTACAAATATTCCAAACAGTTACAGGCTTTTCTTGAGAATGCAATTAATGTTATCATGTAGAATTGTGAATAATGTTAGTTGATTCATAGAGTGGTAAAGGAATGCTTTCAAGTAATCAATAAAAGGGTGGTGAAGAATTCTGAAAAATAGAGACCCTCAAATACTGGCTTTTGAATCCAGGCCAGGATGGTGACATCATGGATAGTAGGAAGTTATAAAAATTAAAGATTTCTCAGACTTACAATAAAACATTTTAATTAATTAAGATGGGCCCCATGGATCTATAATTTAAAAATGTATCCAGGTTACTCTGATCTTTAGAATACTAACTTTGAGAGATGTTAAGACTTTTTTTAAACCACATGGTTGTGCAGATATTTTGCATAATTTTTTCTTAACATATTTCAGCATAAACTTCCTTCTCCAAGCATCTTATATAATTATTTTATGGACACGTTTTGAGAAATGATTTTCACAGAGTTAAAACCATTTGCTGTGGCTATGAGGTCTGGTGGAAAATTGAGTAGTTATAAACAGGTTTAAGTATAATAGAGATATAGGAGTGCGTGTATGGATACTATTCTCTAGATACTCTAAGGAAAAGAGACCTAGCATAACATGAGCAGTTAGAATATGAAATCAAATAAAGACCAGAATGTGATATTGCCTATGGGGCTGAAAAATTACAATCTGGGCTTAAAACTAGATTTGGTCATCCCTTCTTAGAAGCAATCTCAAGAGGCAGTCATTGACAGATCCCTCACCTGTGTAATAGGCTCTGTTGGGATGAGTGGGAACCTGTCCCCCGTCTCCAGGGACAATTGAATCCCAAGTGCAACAAACAATATTGGCAAATCACTGTTGGGATCAAAAGGAAGGAACATCAGTTATTGCCACTTCGCTTGGTTACAAAGTGCTTCAACCACGACCCAATGTCCAATCACATAAAAATTGCCAAGACTTTTGTGAAGATAATAGTACCATGAGGAGGTAAGGAGAGGGGATTGTAAAGCTACATTCTAGAAATAGAGTAGTTCTCAAGTTGTTCCAGGAACTTTCTGAATGAGATGGTCCTTGTTTTCCCCTCCTTTTTCTTTCCTCTGCTTTCTTCCTCCTCACCTCTCTTGTCCCATATTTTCTTTCCCCTTTTGCCCCTTTTTCTGATCTTGCTTATGTGTCAGGAATATCTCTGGAGTGACCAGGAAAAAAATCCATGAGTCTCTGCCTAGAGGAAAGGATTCCTTGACAATGTCTAACTCCTTCTGCTGTGATTGTTCATTCTCTAAATACTGCTGACCTGACCTTCGTTCTTCCAACTGAGACTTCTGCTATGCACACTTCCTGTGCATTTCCACAATATCCTCTGAAACCTGTCTTTATATTTATAAACTTGAATTATGATTTTAGTGTACATGTGTCCCACTAAGTAGATTTTTAATGCCTTTAAGACAGGGATTGCATTCCTCCATACTGTATTCTCAGTAGTGTTTGGTACATTATATGAACTTGGAAATTATAATTGATCTGAACTTGGATAAAAAAAATAATTAAAAGAGAGAATTTTGTGAAAATAGTTCCTCCAGATTCTAAGACTAATAATATTTGCCCGTAATCATTGTCAGTCACTTAACAATGCCTGATGATTGTTTACTGGGCAGATATACCAGTGTTCTTAGAGTTTGGGGCTGCTGAATAAGGGGATGACCTCCTAGAGTGTTAGCAGTCTTAGGAGGAACCTAATTCAGCTCAAAAGTAAATTCCTCAGAACAAGACTGGTTGAAAAGCCAGATGGCAATGAAAGGAGAATGTGTGTATACACACACACACACACACATACTCACGTACTCACACATATATGTTTATAACCATGAATTATTCTACTCAGGGTTATTTAAATCCTCCTTTGGGTGTGTCTGCCTCTACCTTAGGACCTCATAACTAAAACAGGATGTGGCCTAACACGAAATCCAGAGGAAATCAACTGAGTCAATTTAATGCAATAAATACTTATTGATTATTATATGCAAGGAATATAGGTGACTAACCGAAAGACTGAGAATAAGGGAAAAGTTAAAGAAACCTGGGTCATTGTACATGAAGCCAGATTGACCTCAGGGTTGGGGAACTGAGGTAACAGATTTCAGGTCCCTGAATAAATGTCATTTGTAAGCAAAATGTGCACATTTCCACCAAGACACATAAAAAGAGTATACACAATGAGCATTTTTAGCAGGAAGCATTTTTAGTTTAGAATCAGCCTTCCTAGAGTGCTTTACCAAATGGGCTAGGATGGCTATTTCTTGGGAGATGGTTATAAGGTTAAGGGAACTTCTTCGTTTCAATCTTTTTAATAAGTAAAAAAAGGCAAGATCCTCAGATCTCCCTTCTGGCTATGTAGCTCTAGGACATTTTAGTTCTTTCTTATGCCTCTCCTCTAGTGACCTTAATTCCTTTTATCAATTTAAAGTTTAAAGCATTTATAAGGAAAATATCATTTAAAAGGATGAGAAATTGCAAACTTTTCCAGCCAAATCTATTTTAGAAAAAAATCCCCTATTTTAAGTAACCTCATGAGTTTTTCCAGGGCAGACACAACCATTAAAAGATGCAGTTAACACAGGCTTTAACTTTGAAGGAGATGATAAGAAATACAAAAACAGACTTCCCTTTTATAGTGTGTACAATCATTGTCTTCTTTAAAAAGAAAAAAAAAATGGAGATGATGCATGAGGTTTCAGAAGCAAAAAATAGTCCAAATAAACTGCTCACATGCTACTACTACTCAATTCTGATTAAAACCTCTCACCAACTTTACATTTAGACATTCATAATTAGATCATCTTAAACAGCCAAAACTGAGAATGGCTGTCAATGGCATGGCCTTGGTTCTTTCCCCTTTCTGTTGAGGGTTTCTATGGCATTTGATACTCCCTGATGCAGCCAGTTTCCAAATGCTTCTGGAAAATTTGCACATGCCATGCCTGCTAAATTTACATTCACATACTCTTTCCTACCTCTGCCACGCATGCTCCTGAAGATGTCCCAAACCACACTGTACTCATGCTGCGCCATGATGATATCATGTATTTATCAAGAGCTTTATTTGTGAGGGGTGGCCACTCAGTCTGTGTGTGATAGAAAGGGGAGAATTTGAGGAATCATTGCCATTTTCCATCAAGCGAGTTCAAAAAAACACAGGACAAGGCCATTCAATTGAATTTGACAACTTCCCATGTATTATATTAGGTCCAAATTGTTAATTCTATCATTTCTCCATAATTTTCACAGGTTTTTTCCACAGATTTCCAATATAATATATATAATTCAATATACTTATTATATTATATATAATGTAATATATATATATACATATAATCCAATAACATGGTCCAATAATCCTCACACGACCCAGTAAGTAAAATGGAGTCAGGGTATCATTGCATTAAAAACTTCTCGTCTTCCTCCTGAACCAAGATCCTGTGGATACTGGATTCCTGTTTATGGCTTTCTTATTTGATCTTTTATTCACAAACATGCAGGCAAATATTACACAAACACTCCCTTATGTACACGCACTCACACCCAGAAATTATCAACATCCATCTTCAGGAACTATGATGGATTATGTCTGGGGCAAGGCATGCCACATGTGATTCTGACGTTTTGCCAACTTTAGTATATACTTTCCCTGATCAGTGTTTCTGAACTCTAGTTGCACATTAGAATTACCTGTGGAACTTAAAAATTATGAGTACGTTCTGGCCCCAGGAAAAAGTAAACAAATCTGAGTCAGTGGGGAGGGGGCAAAGCATGAGTAATTTTTTTTTTTTAACTTTTTATTTTTTATAAACATATATTTTTATCCCCAGGGGTACAGGTCTGTGAATCACCAGGTTTACACACTTCACAGCACTCACCAAAGCACATACCCTCCCCAATGTCCATAATCCCACCCCCTTCTCCCAAACCCCCTCCCCCCAGCAACCCTCAGTTTGTTTTGTGAGATTAAGAGTCACTTATGGTTTGTCTCCCTCCCAATCCCATCTTGTTTCATTTATTCTTCTCCTACCCACTTAAGCCTCCATGTTGCATCACCACTTCCTCATATAAGGGCCACAGATAATTCCAAGGTACAGTCAAGGTTCAGGATCAGTGGCTCAGAGGAGCATTTTCAAACTTGAATGTGCAGGAAGCACTTGGGAATCTTGTTAACATGCAGATTCTGACTCAGTAAGTCTGGGGTAGGGCCAGAGATTCTGTAATTCTGTATTTCTACATTTCTAACCAGTTTTCCAATGATGCTGGAAGACCACATTTGAGTAGCTTCACATAAGAAAGAAATGACAATCAGTCGCAGGTGCTTAGAAGGGTTAATTGCAAACCTTACCACAGGAAAGGCCATTCACATTTAAGGCTCAGTCTTCAGTAGGATGTCCTGCCATTGAGCCACAGTAAGTCTATTATCCTTATTAGAACTGTCACTTCAAGACATCAGATCCTTCTTTGTTCAATGAGCTTCTGTTTCACCCTATGGGAAAGTTTCTAATTGTTTTTCCAGCTGTGCTCAGGTAAGCTGAGTTACCTGCTCTATTCTCAGGGACAGATGGACCTTCTACTTCCTTATGAACAACTTAACACAGGGATCATGTTTACCTAGATCACCTGTGTGTTCGTAACACCTTTTATATTGCCTACTAGATAATAATTGTTCAATAAATGTGTGTTGAATGAATGAGCACAGCTCTTAGAACATGTAGCCAGTGTTCTGTCTCTCCAAAAATCTGTGAGCTCTTTGAAAGCAAGGCTTATATCTTTTCATATTTATAGACCCAGTGCCTGGTACGGGGTAGGCAATTAATGCATATACAATATATATAATGAAAAAATTAATACCATGTATTTACAAAGAATATCACTATGTTGTAGAACGATGCAATGATTAATGTTAAGACTCTTACATTCCTTAGCGAATATTAACTTGTATTCATCATACTCTGTATATATGTATTTGTACACATATGTATGTATACCTGTATCAGAGTCTGATTACTATCCGGAGATAATTTTCATTAACAAGAAATTGTAGTATTTTGTAATTAAGAGAATCAAATCCCCTTATTCCTGCCTACTCACCCCATTCATGTATTTGGATCAAAATCCTTCACTGCCAACACCAGATATATGTATGAGCTGTTGCCCTGATTGTGCCTGGTGGAAGCATCGAGACCATGCTTTACAGTAACTATGAAAGTTTCCAAGCCTTCTGTGTAATCATTTGTACAGACCGCTCTGACACTGCTGGCAGTGCCAGTCAGACGTCAGCACAGGAAGTAAGGGCACACACGAATCTCCTCAAGAGGCCTACTTATAGCTCTTACAGACGATTATGCGTGTTTTACTTTAAGAACATAGCCTTTTCCATTTTCAAAGCATTTGAGAATTAGGGGATTGGATCTGCATTGTTGCCTGACATTGATAACAGGAGAGTGTCAGCCCCCTTCTCTTCTTAACTCATCTGCAGGAGGTTTCATTCTTCAGGAGGAAGACTGTGGTGAGCTAATTCAGGACAAGCTGTACCACTGGTCTGGCAGAGTAGTTGAAAGTATGGGTGATGGAGTTAAAAACAGGTGTTCCCAAACCTGCTTCTGCCACTTGCAAATAGTATAACACTGGACAAGCTGCAGACTTTCTCTGTACTTCTTTTTGGCAAAATGGACATAAAATAATATTCGCTTCATAGCATTCTGAGGTTTCGAATTAATTCATGCTTAACACAGAAACTGGCATGTTATTACACGTCTATTATTATTGTTGGGTTTAATTATTTCTATTCTTTGACTTCTGAAATCTTCAAGGTTTCCATGGTAGAAGCCAGCACATATGTTATCAAGCAATTGATTAACCAGCATATTAATGTTGATCATATGTTTTGATTGATTTCAGAGTAGAGAAAATTACACTCAGGAAAAATGACCAAATTTGTGATTCAGTTGATGCCAAAAGACTGGATTGACTCTATTATTTTTCCCCCAGCAAGTTAATTAGACTTTGGGTACTACAGGTTAGTTGTATGAGACAAAGTCAGGATGTAAGGTGAATATGACAGGAGAAATCAATAATTAGAGAGAACTCGGGGTATTGCAGGATTTGTTCTAGCACAGTTGGAAACCTAACCACATGTGTTTTGCAAATTGCATTTCCTATTGATAGGTCTTCCAGATCCTGAGGTACATTTATAACACTCATCTTGAGGCTTAGGGCTACAACTTTCTCCATCTTCTAGTAATCCTTAATGGATATTTTCTATAGTATTTATTTTTTTTAAACAGGAGACACCGATCCCATATATAAGTCAATTTGTGAGTGTTTTTATTTATTTGTTAGCTTGGACTAGCCTTGGAAATCTCTTTGTTCTTGAAAATAACCAATATGAATATCCTTCACTGGCCATTTTCTATAATAGACTCCAGGTTTTTTAAAACTAAAATTAAGGTGCCTGGATGGCTCAGTCAGTTAAATGCCTGTCTTCAGTTCAAGTCATGATCCCAGGGTCCTGGGATCAAGTTCTACATTGGGCTCAGGGCTCAGCAGGGAGTCTGCTTCTCCCTCTGCCTCTGCTCCTTCTCCCTGCTTGTGCCCTCTCTGTCTCTCAAAAAATAAAAAAAAAAATGAATAAAATCTTAAAATAAAAATAAATTTTAAAAAACTAAAATTAAGGAACACCTGGGTGGCTCAGTGGGTTAAAGCCTCTGCCTTCGGCTCAGGTTATGATCCCAGGGTCCTGAGATGGAGTCCCGCATCAGGGTCTCTACCCAGCAGGGAGCCTTCTTCCTCTTCTCTGTCTGCCTGCTTCACTGCCTACTTGTGATCTCCATCTGTCAAATAAATAAATAACATCTTTAAAAATTTTTTTAAATTAAAAAACTAAAATTAAAATGTTTTTCATTGAGCCTCTGTCCTAGAAAGCAGATTTTTTTGATGAGAGTTTGTTTCTTAAAGCAAAAATGATGTAAGAATACTAATTACCTTGCTTTATTTTTTCCTTAGTTCATGTTCATCATTTTGCCCACTGAGTATATAAAATATAGAGTAATTTCTGTTTTGTTTTACAAAATTGGATTTTAATGGCTTATTTGGGTCTAAAAATATTTCCTTATGCCAAATTTTAATCAACAGTATCAATCTGAATCTCACTAAACTGTTTTAACCAAAATTTGAATAAAATTCAAAAATCAACAATTGAACATGTAGAATTTCCTTGTTTCTAAAGTGAATCAAAATTGATAGTTTGAGAAGGACAAATGCCATATGATTTCACTTATACATGGAATCTAAAAAACAAAACAAGTGAATAAACAAACAAAAATCAGAATCAGACCTATAAATAGAGAATAAAATGATGGTTGCAAGAGGGGGAAGGGTGGGCAAAATGGATGAAGGGGACTGGGAGGTACAGGATCCAGTTATGGAATGAATAAATTATGTAAATAAAAGACACAGCATAGGGAACTTAGTGATACTGTAATAGCATCATAAGGTGACAGGTGGTAGCTACACTTGTGGTGAGCATAGCTATAATGTATAGAATTGTTGAAATCACTGTGTTATACACCTGAAACTAATATAACATTGTGTGTCAACCATACTCAAGTAAAAAAAAAAAAATAGATAAAATTCAGAGAGAAAAAAAACCTTGGTGGTTTTGTTTTATAATTTTTTAAATTTTTTTATAAACATATAATGTATTATTAGCCCTAGGGGTACAGGTCTGTGAATCTCCAGGTTTACACACATCACAGCACTCACCATAGCACATACCTTCCCCAGTGTCCATAACCCCACCACCCTCTCCCTATCCCCTTCCCCCCAGCCACCCTCAGTTTGTTTTGTGACATTAAGAGTCTTTTATGGTTTGTCTCCCTCCTGATCCCAGCTTGTTTCATTTATTCTTTTCCTACCCGCAAACCCTCCACATTGCATCTCCACTTCCTCATATCAGGGAGATCATATGATAGTTGTCTTTCTCTTATTGACTTATTTTGCTCAACATAATACCCTCTAGTTCTATCCACGTCATCACAAATGGCAAGATTTCATTTCTTTTGATGGCTGCATAGTATTCCTGTGTGTGTGTGTGTGTGTGTGTGTGTGTGTGTGTATTCCACTTCTTCTTTATCCATTCATCTGTTGATGGACATCTAGGTTCTTTCCACAGTTTGGCTATTGTGGACATTGCTGCTATAAACATTCAGGTGCACATGCCCCTTCGGATCACTATGTTTGTATCTTTAGGTAAATACCCAGTAGTGCAATTGCTGGTCGTAGGGTAGCTCTATTTTCAACTTTTTGAGGAACCTCCATGCTATTTTCCAGAGTGGTTGCACCAGCTTGCATTCCCACCAATAGTGTAGGAGGGTTCCCTTTCTCCGCATCCTGGCCAGCATCTGCCATTTCCTGACTTGTTAATTTTAGCCATTCTGACTGGTGTGAGGTGGTATCTCATTATAAAAACCTTATAGTTTTAATTAGAGGTTGCATGCCCTTTATTTTTTAAGAGGTAATGCAAGCCTGTGGTCTTAATTGGGATTCATTCAAAGTTGCATTTTTTATTTATTTTTTATTCTAGTGTTTCTCAGCATATGGTCTATTTCCCACTTTCATTACAACTATTTGGGCATGTTTGTTAAAAAACTTTGATTCCCGGCTCCATTCAAGAGTTAATGAGGCAGGATGTCTGAAGGTAGAGCTAAGGAATCTGCTTTTTTTTTTTTTTTAATATCCCATATAACTCTTATACACATTAAAATTTGATCTGAGTGCCACTGGCAGGAATCAATGGAGGCCAATGACCATTAATTGAGCTTGCTTAGGAAAATGTGGGTATGAATAAGGGCCAGGCAATTCAGCCTTGATGATCAGTGTATGAATGGTAGAAAGTCACATGCTATTTTCTGCATTTTTATTTGAAATCTTTTACTTTGTATGAACAACTGATATTCAGGAAAGTGCTTAAAAATTGTAGTTACATCCTAATTCACAATAGAGTGATGAATGTAAAAAAGAATGTTTAGAGGATAAAAATGGGTGAGATGTGCATTTCCACAGAGAAAAAGCTGTTGATATGAAAGATAGGCTAAAGAAATGGGACAGTATCATGTCCATTTCCTAGTACAGTTGTGTAAATTGTTTATTAAAAATTCCTGAAGCTAAGGTTAGTTCCAGCTAATTCATTCCCATCTGATTATACTAGTTTTTAAAAATTATATTTTAAAGTTAAGTAAATACTTTCTGCACCTCTAAAACCCTAAATTTTATTCATTTACTTGTATATAGAACTGTTGAATCTTCAACATTTGGATTGAAATGCCCACTGCCATTTTGTAAAATAGTTTTAATCAAATAACCTCCTTTTGGGGAAGATTTTCTTTTATCTCAGTTTTGCTTTGTATTTCATTAAGAAGTTTGTTGATATTCTCCAAAGATTTTCTCCTAAGAAAGGGAGAAAATAAAAGAATTATACTTTCAATCTTTAATATATATAAGTTGCAAAATATTTGATATTAAGCCAACATGAGACGATAAATAATTCATGTAGTCTATTGGTAATTGGCAATGGGAGATGGGAACCACATAAATGAAATATATCTCTTTGCTATCGTTTGCCCAATGTAATATATTTTATAGACACTAATGATACACAAACAGTAAAGTTTAATGATGTTTTGAATGCTGATTATACCTAAAAGATGCTTCAAGTCATACAAATATTCCAGAAGTGATCACACAGTGAGCTATTTGTTGAAATAAACATTACAGGATGGCTTAAGGTCAATTTAATTAAATATATATGGAGATCTTTTTGTAGTTGCATGAATCTCACTATTGCTCAGTCACTTAAATCTGTTTACTTCTCAAATAAATCAGTTCTGGAAAAACAGTAAAATGGAGTGTGTCACCAATTAGTGCAACTGTTCCTCAAATTTAATTAACCTTTTATTTAATCAAAGGACACACCTGCAAGATTCCATTTATTTCAGGGTTGATGCTGCTGTTTCCCAGAGATTCTCTTAGGACTCAGGATCTTCTAAGCAGATGCTTAGACCAAGGATGATATTTTTTATATCAGAAAGATGGCAATTCATTAGACTAAAAGTAGATAAAATGGGTTAATTAATGAAGCTACCCTTGAAAAAAATGTCACTTTTTTTTTATGAGTAAATTTAATTTTTTATTTTTTTTTATAAACATATATTTGTATCCCCAGGGGTACAGGTCTGTGAATCACCAGGTTTACACACTTCACAGCACTCACCAAAGCACATACCCTCCCCAATGTCTATAATCCCACCCCCTTCTCCCAAACCCCCTCCCCCCAGCAACCCTCAGTTTGTTTTGTGAGATTAAGAGTCACTTATGGTTTGTCTCCCTCCCAATCCCATCTTGTTTCATTGATTCTTTAACAATCCAATTCTATTATAGAGCACTTTCATCCTGTATTTAACATTTAGGAAGAGGTTTTGTTGCTACCCAAATTCTTACTATCAGTAAATGGAAGAATAGTGAATAAATAAGACAAAGTTTTAGAACTTGTCCATTCACAGAGTATTTTTACTTATCGAGCTGCTCTGTGTTGCATTATAACTTTGTGAAATATTGTTAGATTTCAGTTAGCATAACAAGAAAATATCCATTTTTTAATCAGTGAAACTGAATTATGCTGCTTCACTGAACTGATCTGGACAGGTTGCTTATAATACTCAAGGTATTGTCATCCAGCTGCAGTAATAGTGACAATCTGAATAGGAAGTGGGATCTCAAAAGCCTTTCACCAGATGGGAGATTTTATTTATTCCTTGCAACCAGATGCCACCAACTTCTCTTTCTGATGAGGCTGTTTACTTATTTTACTTGGAGAGGCGGTGGTTGCTCTCAGTCATGTTTATTGAGAATTTCAACTCCCAGTTGAACAAAAGAATCCTCACTTAATAACAGCTAATTAACATAAAACCAAAATTCTTTTGTGATTTAAGAGAACCATTCAACCGATTCTTTTCTCTATTTCATTAGCAAACTGTCCAAACCCTGGTTTTTCAATGCTGGTGGCAATTGTGCAGTAATGAAGGAGGCAACATCAAGTGGTTTCACCTGCGTGATTCTGGAGCCAACCTAGGGGCAGCCCAGAGTGTGACCTGGCATAGCCTAGAGCTGGAAGGGGACCCTCAGCCCACAACAGCCCCATCCTAGAATCCCTAAGTGCTGGTATAGAGTCTTTAACAACTGAAATACAGTTAAATTGTAAGATTGACAACATGATTATTCTGAAAGTAGTTCCCTCATCCCCACCCTCACCCCAATTGGGCTCTGCAATCCTGGGCTTCCTGTATTCTCTCAGAACTCTCCATGAGCCATTCCAAAACTTGTACTCTTCCTCCTTCCTCTATCAACTGAAGAAATCCTATGCAGAAACACATGTAAAACAGACTAGAGTAGTGTAGCTCAGAAGGGTGTGGAACTTCAGCTCTTTAGTATTCCCCCTCAGAGCTTTCTAGCAGCTCCTCAATACCCTTGGGTCTTATTGCTCCAGGTGTCCCAGCAATAGACCAAAACTGCTTCAGAAATTTGTCAGCTCTTTCCTGTCCTAACCCATCATACAGTGAAACAGGTGGTCCCCAGCCAGGCCACCATGTGTGTCCTCAACCTACACAATCCATGATCCTTGACCCAAGCAAGACGAAAGCCATCTAACCTATCTATACCTCAGTGTCCATCTATGAAATTAATCACTCATTAAAATGTGTCCTCTTATCACACAGATCCACATGTGTTATATATAATCACAGAAAACAAGAACCTATTTCAATAAGTTAGGCCATAGAACATGCATTGTGTTCCTAACATTGTGGCTCTCATTGCATAGGTGCATTCAGATTCTTTGAATGTTCCCACAGGGAACATAGAATTTAATTATCTGTTACAAATTTAGTACATTTATATGAGAATGGCTCTAAAATCAAAGGCATTGTGGAAGAATGTCTTCATAGCCTTACCACATTTAGGATAGCAGCAGTGACTCTTGCGGTCACTACCATAAGAAGGTTATGGAGTCAACCAGATCTGTTTGTTTTTTGGTTCTGTTACTGATTGGGAAATTACTAAATCTCTTTAAGCTTTGGCTCCTCATGTATGAAGTGGAATATGTAAATAGTGTGTACATACAAGATTGTTACGAGTATTGCATATGAAGCCCTTAACATAGTTTCTAACACATAGGAAGTATTTACAAATGTTTGCTATTTTGATTATTACTAAAATTATTTTTATTATTGATAATCCAATTCTACTTCCTATACTTATAGGCCAGATTACTATATTAATCTCCTAATGCTACTACAACAAGTTCCCTCAAATTTAGTGGCTTAGAACAACACAGTTTATTCTCTTAGAGTTCTGGAGCTCAGAAGTCCAAATTCAGTCTGACTGGGCTCAAGTCAAGGTGTCAGCAGGGCTCGTTTCTTCTTCTTTAGGCTCTAGTGGATAAATAGTCTCCTTGCCTTTCTACCTTTTAGAAGGCAATTGCATTTCTTAGTTGGTGGTTTCTTTCTCCACCTTCAAAACCAGAAGTGTAGCATCTTCCAATCTTAGTCTCTGTCTTTGTCTTCCTTTCTGTCTCTCTGTCTTTCTCCTCCCATTATCACATCACCTTCTCAGTCTTTGACCGTCCTACCTCCTCTTATAAGTATCTTTATGATTATATCCAAGGGACAGAATAATCTCCCAATCTGAAGATCTGCAAAGTCCCTTTTGAATATAAGTAAGGTAACATATTTATAAGTTTCTGGAATGAGGACCTTGACATCTTTGGGTGTCCATTATTCAACCTACCACAATAACTAAAACCCATGAGTTTATCTGGGTAGTTATGTGACCCATGTCTCAAGGCTCCCAGCTAAGTTTCAATCTGATTTAGTATTCCATCTCTTGTTGCCAACCTAATCTTGTTTTAATTTGAAAATAGGTTCATAGACTGTTATTTGTTATTATTTTTAAATTAACACCAATAATACATGTATATAATTTTATTTATTTATTTATAATTTTATTATATAGAAAAATGTGAAAATTCCTTTTCCCCAGATGTAACCACACTAAAGGATTCATGGCTAGCCTTCTGTATTCTTCTTTATACTTACATAATTATTACATTTTATATAAATATACTTGTATGCCTGTTTATCTTTTTTGGTCTTTATTTTTTACATAAATAGGATCTTACCATAAGTATTACTCCATCTATTTTTTTCCTCACTTACCAATAATGTCATTTTTTTAACCTGGAGTATAGAATTGCACTGAATTTTCAACTACTGTCTTTCAGAAAGACATTTCTGTTCCAACTTTGTGCTGTCACCTCAACACTGTGATGAATAGAGGTCTTTGTGCATGTAGGAATGAATTTATAATGGTAGATTATTAGAAGCAGCAATGTGTGTGTCTGTGTTTTAATCCTAAAGTGTAACGATTTGAGGGCTTAACCAATATACAATCCAACTGATGTTTGTATGAAACTATATAAGAGAGTACTCATACCACTGTGTCTTCAATTACAATTAATATTCTCAATTTTTGTCCCAGTTTGATAGGAGGAAAGTTATACTGTATAATGGCTCCAATCTGTATTTCTTGAATTAGTAACATTGAAGTTTTTTAGTGCTTCCTTAGAAGGATGATTCAAATATGAATGTACAAGGAATTCAATGACACCCTCTTAGGCTAACTGCCCCAATTCTAAGCCACATGGCAAGTCTTTACACATATTTCATAGCATTTTTCTATGGCCTCACTTTACATTATATAGCTTACATAGAGTTCTTCTGCAATCAATCCCACAGTCAGTGAAACATTTATTCTTATTTTGTGTCTAAACACTGTTTTTTATATATGGTTATTTTTCTCACCAGTCTTATTTGTTAGACAGGCTTAGGATAACTGAATCTGCTGTTATTTCATAATTGCTATCATTGTAGTTCTTATTTTCCCATTATTTTCATACTGGTTTGGGTTTCTCACTGATCATTTAAAAGTAATTAAGAAAGTCTACCACACTATACACAATCTGTGATGCCTAAGGTTTTGCACATTAGTCTGTTTATATATAAAATAACATCAGGCTGAAACTAATTTACCAAACTACCATGGCTCTTCAGGTGATCAATGATCACTTTTAACACAACTGGAACCAATCCACTCAAAAGAATGACAAAAAACACATCTAATTTGCACTTGGTTAATGTTGGCAGAAGAGCAGTGGAAACTGGTGTACTTTTCCATCAATATCTCCTGAATGAGGTCATCTGGAACCTCAGGCGCATTGATTAGGGTGAACTTGCATGTATCCTTTGATTACAGTCATGTTGTCAAGATTCAATTATGCTTCACTGGTAAAAACAAAAAATGGCAATTATAGCCCGAACTATTTTAGAACTGGAGTTTTCAACTACGTGAGCAAGTTTCTGCTTCTATTATATTGTGGACAAAAGTTTATTCTGTAAGTCAGTAACTGAACTTAAAATTATGCATGTAAAAGCAAATAATGACCCTGATACTGGATTCATACACTCAGGATTCCATACTGAGGAAATTGAGATGGTCAGGGAAGAGTCACCAAGGGGATTGATATTTGAGTTGTTATCTGAATTAAGAGAACAGAACAGCCATGTTAGATTGGGGACAAAGTATTCCTAGCAGAAGGACGGCAAGGGCAAAAGTCCTAAGGCTGGAATGAGGGTAGCTGGTGAGAAACAGAATGAAGTTTAGATGTGGCCAGAGCACAGTAAGCACAGATGAAGGTAAAACACAATGAGGGTGGTAAGCTTGGATGGACAAAGTTGGAAACACAATGGAACACCATTAGAGGGCTTTTTTTTTAAAGGAGGAGCCATATGATTTTATCTGAATTTTGGAAGGATCACTTTGACTATCAGGAGAAGGGACAGTAAGAAGTTGTGGGAAGTTGTGCATTGAAAGATGATTGCGACTAGATTAGAGTGGGTGCAGTGGACATGGGCCAATTTGGAGAACCTAGATAAATATTAAACGTAGAGCAGACACTACTTGATTCATTGTAGTGAGAAAGGAACAGAATAAATTGAAAGACAACTCCTGAGTTATGGCTTAAGCAATCATTTGGGTAGGCAGTATGGCTGTTTAGAGAAATAGAGAACATTCGTGTAGAGGCAGTTTCATCTTTCACTTTAAATTTTTCACTTTTATTTTGAGAAGTCTGTCAGTTGCAGATATCAAGTAAGCAATGAAGAGTTAAAACCAACACTTCATGGGGAGGTGTAGGCCAGAGTTACAGAGTTTTAATTATCAGCATTTAGATAGCATTGAAAGGCACAGTAAGAGGTTAAATTAAAATTTCAAAGGTAAATTGAGGAAGACATTGAAAAGAAGTGGAGGCACAGGGTAATTCCTGAAAGATTCAGACCCTTACAGTTCTAGTAACAGGGGAGGAGCAGATAAGAGAACAGGTAAGAAAAGTGAAATATGGCAGGTGAAAAATGAGAAGAGGAAGTTTCACAGAATACAAGAGTCAGGGGAGGAGTGTAAGAGACCAAACAAGAGTATTTAAGAAGATGACTACTGGAAAGCACTCGTTTGAATCAGCAATGGAGTTATAGGTGTGATGCTGACCAGAGAAACTTTAATTGCTTGATGAGGACTAACTTTTTTTAATCAGTGTATGTGGGAGATCACTGGGAGGTGAGGCAGTAGAAAAATGATTTGTAGAAAATTATTCCAAAACTTCAGAGAGGTAAGTAGAGAAATGGTAGAGTAGCTAGAAAAGGATGTGGAGACAAGGAAGCTATATTTAAACATGGGGAATTCTAGAATGGGTTTCCACACTTATGGCAATTGTCCATAGAAACAGAGTAGTAATGCAAGAGAGGAGATAACCAGGAGAGTAAAGCCATCAAAAAGGGGAGCAAGGGTATGACAGGGGGAACATATGAAGGCATTAACCTTTGCCAGGGCATTTCTCCTTTGAAGGAAGAGGAAAGAGAAGATGCAAGCAGATTTGGCCGGGAGAATATGTAACATATTTCTCTATGAGGACTTCAATATTTCAGTGAGATAAGATGCAAGTGCATTAACTAAAAATGGAAAAGTGGGCGCGCCTGGGTGGCTCAGTGGGTTAAGCCACTGCCTTCGGCTTAGATCATGATCTCGGTCCTGGGATCGAGTCCCGCATCGGGCTCTCTGCTCAGCAGGGAGCCTGCTTCCCTCTCTCTCTCTCTGCCTGCTTCTCCATCTACTTGTGATTTCTCTCTGTCAAATAAATAAATAAAATCTTCTTAAAAAAATGGAAAAGTGATTATAAGTGGCAGGACATGGACGCCTGAGTGGCTTAGTTGGTTAATCAACTGCCATCAGCTCAGGTCATGATCCCGGGGTCCTGGAATTGAGTCCCATGTCAGGCTACCTCCACTCTGCAGGGGGTTTGCTTCTCCCTCTCCCTCTGCCTACTGCTTGTGCTCGCTCTCTCTCTCACTCTCTCTCTGTCTGTCAAATAAATAAATAAAGTCTTTAAAAAAAACACAACAAGTGATTGGAGATTAGAAAGAAAGGAAGGGGTATGAAATGTTTCTTGCTGAGAGTATAATAATACCCTTCCTTGAAGAAACAGCATAGGTTTTCTGCTATTGAGAACTCATTTGCAATTCAAGATCATGAATTTGTAGTGAACCCAATCTGACCAGTTTCAAGATTTTTTTTTGTAAAACTTCACTGCATGAGTCTATACACAAAGAAGATAAATGTTTAAATCTCAACTTGTGCATTTTCTGGATGAGCAAAATGAAAGCATAAAAGATTTGCAGGAAGATGCCACGGACTGCTTTTATTGAAAGATCATACATTGAAACTGGATTAAGAGGATGTGAGGTCTAGAGTAAGTGGTGGAGCCACTGTATGAGGGTCTAAAAGAGGTGGAAGCATGTTTTCCATGAGAGTGTTTGACAAAACAAGCAGTCATAATAGGACATTTGTGCTTTGAGGTAAGATGGTTTCTGGAGAGAGCAAAACCTAGGATGTAACTATGGCTGAGGTGCAGTGAAGAGATGGATACATGAAAGTCATTCGCTCATTCAACAAATATGTTTTCAGTGCTTTCTGCATACCATGTACTGTTTTTAAGCTGCAGGTTTATAACACTGAACAGAACAGACAGAAACTCCCTGCACCAATAGATTTTATGTTCTAGTGCCTGAAAGATATGACAGATCAAAACATATATATAATAAAGTGTCAGGTGTGACAAATGACAGGGACTGAAGAAGGAGAGGAGGTCAGAGCCCTGTTCAGATAGAAGGTCTCATCAGTCATGATAAAGGGTTTGAATTTTTTCCTTAGTGCGGTGAGATGCCACTAGCAGATTTTGAGAGTGTGTGTGTGTGTGTGTGTGTGTGTTATCAGGGTTGGGAAGACATGATCAGATTTACATTTGTAAATAGATCACTAGGACTACTACCTGGAAAGAAGACCTTTTGTAGTTGAAAGGAGAGACCTGCCTGAAGCTTCTGCACTGATCCCGGCAAGAGATAAAGGTTCTTCCCTATGAGAGAGCACAGCTATGGCAGAAGTAAGCAAAAGAGGTTGAATTCAGAGAATATTTAGGAATTAGAATATCAGATCATCAGGTCCTTGAGCAGCAGTGTGATTCTTTGTGATCTCAGCCTATTCAGCCCCAAGAGACCAACCACTTCTGCTCCAATAACCCGACATTGTCAAATTTCAAATTTGATAACTCTCTTCACAGAAAAAGATTGCACATAATTATGACAACAATTCTATGAGGTAGGTTTCATTAACCATCTTGTAAATGGCTATGCATCATGAACCTTGTGGGTTGCTTGAAAAGAGGCATGAATTTTATATATACAATCAGAATACTGTACTTATTTTCTATTATATATCTTTGTTTGATTTAATAACAGCCTGGAGTCAAATTCTGTCTATTTTGGGAAATACATAAGGAAGTGTACACGTTTTGGGTTAAAAGTCAGAATAGTCTATGTAGTTGAATTCCATGAGAATATCAAGAGACAAATTGGACTCTATTTATAACCCAACAAAATGTTTATTACCCACAGAAAGACGCTGCTTTTGTTTCACAGGTCAGAGATTTTGTGCATTCTGTTCTTGATCTTGCTTCAAAATTGCAAGACCTATGGAAAATAGAATAGTTGTAGTTCATCAAAGTGATCTTGGTTTGAAGTTACTTTTACTTTTGGGATATTCTTATGCATTCAGCACATAAAATTTGGCACAAAGCAGCAACCATCATTGGCTTTCATCCCTGTTTTCCCAAGCACTAGTTTCTTTACTGGCTGAGCCACAAGAGCTATTAAGAGCATTCGGAGAGATTAATCAAAATTGTGTTGGAGTAAGACAATGGCTCAAGGAGCTGAGAAGTCAGGGTTTTAGAGACCTGCTCTTATTACCAATTGCTTAATATCCTGTCAGGAAAGGTGTGATGAAGCCATTGTGACCTGGGTTCTCTAAAGACAGCAATAATAAAAGAGAATTGACGAAGAGGTCCGTGGAAGCCAGTGATGATGGGAGCAAAGTGTTAAATGCTAACAGCATTAATAGACCTCAAAATAGTAAGGGTTTCTGCAAGAGCAAGGAGAGGAGGTAAGGATATGTTAGCGTGTCTGGAAAGGAGGAAGCTGCTCACTCCACTATGCAGATGTGAGCTTAAAGAATACAGAAATAAACACATTCTACTTGATAGCTAGTATTCTCCGGGGATAGCCAGCATTCAGTTGGAGCATGGAGGGGGAGGGGACTTTCAGGAAAAAAGACTGAGAGATATGAGGAGATGAGCTAGTCATGGAGAAGAACTTGAGAGGACACAGGGCAAACTGTTATTATCCTCATTTACGACATGGAAATAAACTGAAGCCCAGAGATGATCATTTATTAAAAATCACAGGGCTTCTATGTGGTGATAGAATTTGGTTCCTTATACAATTTTATCACTCCAAAACCTATGTTCTTTATAGGGGCTATGAAGTTAACCGAGCGTAATATCGAGGAAATGCTGTTATTTACCATGCTTTAGCCTGCGACACAGACATGTAACAATGCTTTTGATGAGATGAATTTGGATGAGATGACATGAATGCTTTATAGAGATGAATTCACTACCCTACTTATGAGGGTCTCAGTGTATTGATATATTTGTTGACTGCCTCTTAAGAAATTAGTTCACAGGGTGCCTGAGTGGCTCAGTCATTTAAGCATCTGACAAGCTCAGGTCATGATGCCAGGGTTGCAGGGTCCTGGGATCAAGCCCAGCATCGGGGTTCTTGCTCCATGGGAAGCCTGCTTCTCCCTCTGCCTATGGCTCCCCCTACTTGAGTGCTCTCTTTCTCTCTCTTTTTCATTCTGACAAAATAAAATCTTAAAAACAAAAAGAAAAGAGATTTTTCCACATGCTGGTCAGGGCGAACTCAGAGCTTTGATAGTCTTTAGTGCCTGCTTTAGAATAGGCCAGGAAAAAAAAGCAAAGAAAAAATAGATTTGGTTGTTGAATAGTGTTTGACTAATTTGCAACATAATTAAGGGTCAGCTATGCACCCAGCTATGAAATGGCACAGTGCAGAACCATGAAAAATATAGTTTCATATCATTGATATCTTTTCTATATCACTATTCATTCCTCAACATCGCTCTTCAACCATAAAATTATGGAAATGTTAATTTTTGCTAGTATGTAAATTTAACTTAAAAAAAAAAGAAAGAAAAAGTTTACCTGGTCAAAGGGTGATTGATAGAATGGGTAGGGCTGCCTTAGCAACTAGCACATAAAACAATCAGTAGAAATACCTATGAACTTTTGGACTAAATTTTCTATGGTTCAGAATGTAAATTATTTTTAAAAACATAACTTTTACCTCTTTCTCCAACTATTTGGGAAAGAACATAGTATTTCTGTATTTTGTATTTTTAAAAAAATAAATGCAGAGAAAGCTAAGATCTAAGAGCCTTCACAGAGGAATAATGATAAAACCCTATTTACTTTAGAGAGATCCAGAACATATGATGTGGATTGAATCTTAAATCTAAAACTCAAATGAGGGTTGATTATCTATAATGGAAATGAAACCTTAGATCTCTTCCTCCTCAAGCAAGCAGCCGGTGATTCTCCTTCCCTGCCCATCCCCAGCAGATGGAAGATGTATATTCTGTGGAGAAACAGAACTCAAGATGCTTGGGATGTGGAGGTCAGGCTTACTGAAGATACAGGGATTAAGTGAAAATCTGCCTAGGAATCCTATGATCATTTCTCATCTCTGTTCCAAGAACAGAGGCGACAAGAATATGCCCTTCCAGTCATCAGAGCAAGAAAATAAAAGATTAGTTTCTAAAGAGACTGCTCTAGGAAAAAAAAAAAAAAAAACACATTTCTCACTTTTGAGATATTCTGACATTTGGGGTCACTGAAGGAAGAGGTTGCTCTGCTAGATCACTTTATGATGCTGTTTACCCATTAAAATTCTTGCCTTGCAGCTGGATTTCCCACAGGACCTTTAGTGTCTCGCTTAAATGGAAATGTAAAGGCAAGGGTCACAAAATATTTCCAAAAAAAAATTCTCTAAAATCATGGCCAAAGCCTAAAATAATAAAAAGAAAATGACTTGGATCAAGAAGAAAACTCAGGATAGCCAAAAGCAAACTTTGTAAAACTACTATTAATATGCTTAGTTTGAGTTGCGCCTGGGTGGCTCAGTGGTTTGGGCTGCTGCCTTTGGCTCAGGTCATGATCTCAGGGTCCTGGGATCGAGCCCCACATCGGGCTCTCTGCTCCGCAGGAAGCCTGCTTCCCTCTCTCTCTCTCTCTCTCTCTGCCTGCCTCTCTGCGTACTTGTGATCTCTGTCTGTCAAATAAATAAATAAAATCTTTAAAAAAAAAATAATATGCTTAGTTTGATAAACATGAATAGCACATCTATAAAGTGAGAATAAATGAGTGCAAATAAAGTGCAAATAAAGCACGGCAAATCAAAAAAGCACTCATGGAAATTAAAATTATGATAATCAGAATTTTAAAAATAAATAGAAGTGTCAAGGGGGTGGGATTATGGACATTGGGGAGGGTATGTGCTTTGGTGAATGCTGTGAAGTATGTAAACCTGGTGATTCACAGACCTGTACCCCTGGGGATAAAAATATATGTTTATAAAAAATAAAAAATTATATTAAAAAAAAAAAAAGATTTTTGAAATAGAGCTTCCTGCAATGGGCTCCCTCTGCCCCAGCCTTCTCCCAGCCTCCAGTGCAGCCTCAGCACAGCATGGAAGGGTCTAGAGACAGGGGGTGTAGATAGAGAAGGGGCACCTCTAAGACCAGGCTGCTCCCAACTACCACTGCTCTGATAAGGCAAGGTTCCATGACACACTGTTCTGTTCAAGATTCTAGCTCTCCCCTTAGGTAATGAGGGAGCAAAATCAAATGAAGGCATGAGAAGCTTCTCATTCCCACACATAGAAATGCTTAACAATTTCTTCATAAATATTTCCTATTGTTATAAGTAGTACTAGTGATATTTATTTCAAATTAACCACTTTCTTTTTTTAAATGAAAAGAGCTTTATTTTACCTGCTTATATTTGTAATACATATTCATTATTAAACATCCAAACAAAACAGCAACATTAAAATAATAATAATAATAATAAATAATCCTCCTGAAATTAGAATAAAAACAAAGAAATGGTGCCTGGGTGTCTCAGTCGGTTAAGTGACTGCCTTTGGCACAGGTCGTGATCCCAGGTCCTGGGATTGATCCCCAGGTCAGGTTCCCTGCTCAGCAGAGAGTCTGCTTTTCCTTCTTCTCTCTGTCCCTTCCCCTGCTCATGTTCTCTCTTGCTCTATCTCTCTAATAAATAAATAAAATCTTAAAAAAACAAAAAGATACCAAATACTGTAAATAAAACAATAAACTAAAAAACCTACCCCTCATTGAGATTTCTAATAAGGACAAATAAAATCCAAACAAATACTGTATATATTCATGTATGCAGATGTGTAATTAAAAATTCATAAAGTGAGGGATGCCTGTGTGGCTCAGCTGGTTAAGTGACAGCCTTTGGCTCAGGTCGTGATCCCAGGTCCTGGGATCAAGCTCTGCCTTGCTCACTGCCAGTGGGGAGTCTGCTTCTCCCTCTGCTCTTCCCCCAACCCTTGCTTATTCACGTTCTCTCTCAAATAAATAAACAAAATCTTTTTAAAAAGGACAAAAACAAAGAAAGCAATAACGAGAAGAAAAGGATTTTTAAAAATTAAATATTTCTCCAAAACATCCAGCAACCTCATAATAGGAGTTTCGTAAAGAGAGAATAATAAAAAATGAAGATTGTGCAATTTTAAATAAGTTGTTTATTTAATAGCTCATAAACCATTCCATAATTAAAGGAGGGAATTTTTCAGATTTAAAGGGTTGCTTGCTCAAATCAGTGAATGAAAGACATCCATCAAACCACATCATCCTGAGATCTTAAAATAAAGATAAAAATGAGTAGAATAAAGAATAAATGAGCTGGGTGGTGGGTATTAAGGAAGGAACGTATTGCATGTAGTACTGGGTCGGGTATATAAACAATGAATCTTGGAACACTGAAAAAATAAGATTAAATTTTAAAAAAATAAAAAAATGAGCAGATTAAAACATCTCCCATAAAGAAAACATGACATACAGTTAAACAAATGGGAATAAGAACAACCAGTAACAACATTCTCTAGTTAAAAACTGCAAGGATTCAAAACCAACCTCAGTATCTGGTACTGAGCCAAATTCTTAATTGCTCTCTGCTCATTTTTATTATCTGTGAAATGCAAATAATAATACTATCTTGTTGAGAGAATTAAGTGAGATAATGCACAGAGAAGTTTCTCAAGTAATATCAGCTATTTTTATATTGATAATATGATTGCTATACTTTATAACAAGCACTTTTGACTAGAAAGAATTGTCTGGGAAACCATAGATGTGAAAATATTTAAATCATTATGAAATGAATAAGAATTTAGTGAGCTGGAATAATAATGGGGGAAAGGTTGAAATACTTAGGTATTTGAATATATAAAAATCAAAGCTGCACATAATAACTGCAATATAATGATCAAAAGATAAATTGGTAAGCTGAACTATAATTGCAACAATCATGTGACAAAGGGTAATGTCACTAATTTATAAATAATATTTTAAGCCAATGAAAATTCTATACATTAATAGAAAATGGTCAAAAGAATTGAACAGAAAGATCACAGGGGAGATTAAAAAATAAATATGTGAAACCAAATATTAGTGGTAAAAGTAGCCAAAGATATACCAAATGAAAAAATAATAATGTGTTGATGTTTTTTGTCTGGGAATTTGGCAAACAACAACAATAACAACAACTTATTGACTTCCTAAGTATATCTTCATTATACTTTATCAACCTTTACTTTCCCAGGTAGGCTGTAGGCTTTCTTAGGGCAGAGACCTTGAGTGTGTCACACAGTGTGTCTTTCTCAGCCCCAGCCTCAGCTCCCTCAGTCCTGTGTCATATTGGAGAGGTCTGTCCTCAGGGCTTCCCTGGGCTCCCATCCAAGAGAGGGTGAGCTGTAGAACAGGGTAGTAGGGGACTCTAGTCTAATGCAGAGGTTCCAGGCAATAAGTGTGGTGCTGGCTGAAGGTTTGGGTGGGGGGGGAGACCACCCCACGTGGTAAATAGGGCCCAGCACATGAATATGCATCTATATATATATATCTATATATATATATAGATATAGTTAAATATATGCTGACTAACTAATGAAATGTTAAGATGCAGAGCAGTGATACAGGTAGTGTGTGTGTATGTGTGTGTGTGTGTGTGTGTCTGTGTGTGTGTGTGTGTGTGGTTTTTAAAACATTTTGGAAATCTCTCTATATAAAGAGCCATTCATAATCTTTGACACAGAAGGTTTTTCTTTTTTGGAATCTATTCTAAGGAAATCATCCAACAACTATTTATTTGTAAGTGTGTTCACTTCAGGTTTTAATAATAATGAAAACAGGGAAATAACTTATATGCCTAATAACAGGGGAGATGTTATGTTAGGATGGAATATTATGTAGTCATTAAAATCAACAATTTCAAGAAGTAGTGAATGATCTGGGAAAGAGCTAATGATATGTTAAATGAAATTTACAAAATGTGAAATTATACAGTGTAAGGCAAATGTTTAAAAGCACTTACATTTAATAAGGAACTGCACTAAATTTGTTAGTAGTAATTGTCCCTGGGTGTAGAATTACAGTAGATTTAATTTCTGTATTTTCTAAAACATTGTAAAACAGTTTTTAAACAATTTGAGCCGTTAATTCTTAAATCAGTAGGAGGCAGATAAAGACAGTAAGGTGTAAACATGTTTTGCAGAATATATGATAATTTCCCATGGGAATCATTGCCATAGGTTTTAATTTGTTTATGTCAGAAACAAGAAACAAAAGTTTTCATAAAAGAGATGGTAACTTTCCGTCAGCAGCCCATTGCTTGAGTACCTCTGACTGAACTCCTCTAGGAGAGGGAGGAAATGGCTGATTTTCTACTCAGCTAAGCCAGCTCTTGGGTCTACTTGCTGATAGAGCAAAGCCATCTTCTTATGGCACACAGGCACCTCTGGAGCCCAGAAGGAATCTGCCTACCATTCTCAAGCAAGACAGGCTCATGCACAAGCATAGGTGAGGTAATACAAGGTACTTCAAAGACAAACTTTATATTCCAACAATTAAAAGATTCCTTGAACCACGAGGGCCAGTTCTCTGGTTAATTTGTAGTGTAGGCTATTGAGTCGCCAAATGTCATTAAATAGTTATAAAAAATATGTAATGTTTGAATAAGTTCGGTAAACACTGGATTTCACTACTATAGCACTTCTAGGAGCCCTTCCTATACTAAAGGGCCTTGTAAGTCTCAAAGATAGAAATATGGTTTGCAGATTTTCTGAAACTCAGTAGACTCCTGGGCCTATATTTTGCAGTGCATCTCTCTTGCACCAAAGACATTTAAGAAATGATGGCCTTGGTGTTCCCTGTAGAACTTCAAACCTAGCTCTCCAACAGGAAAATAATTTATACTAAAATTTCTCTATTAGCACTTTTTGGAAGACTGGTGTGCATTAGAGTAGTTGGAGGAGGACCAGGGTTGTCCAAGGTAAAACTTGGAGAATGGGGGAAGGTTGAAGTGTGTGGACTTAGTATGGAAAAGCTAGCAGTGTTAGTAGAAAGTGGATATGGATTGGTTGTACATGTCTATTATAGACTCCAGGGAAATCACTAAAAAAAGTAAAACGAGAAGTATAACTGATATGCTAAGAATGGAGAGAAAATAGAATCATGAAAAATGCTCAATTAAAGCCACAAAAGGCAGGAAAAGAGTGGAAGATAAAAATAGGAAGAAAGAACAAGAGTAACAAATTGAAAATAGTAATAAAGGGGCACCTAGGTGACTCAGTGGGTTAAGCCTCTGCCTTCGGCTCAGGTCATGGTCTCAGGGTCCTGGGATTGAGCCCTGCATCGGGCTCTCTGCTCAGCAGGGAGCCCGTTTACCCCCTCTCCTTCTGCCTGCTTCTCGCCTGCAAAATGAAAATAGTAATAAATATGGTAGCTATTACAGCAATCATCACTTCGAATGCCAGTGGTCTAAATGTGACAATCAAAAGGTAGCAGTGGCTAGCTTTCAGGAAGTCAGCAGAATCTATCTAGTAAGGGAGCCAAGCAGGAGAAACTCAGAAGAAACAAAGCTAACATAAAGTGAATGGTCAACTATACAGTTCTATGGAATTGACATGAACAAGGTTTTGAAAGATTTAGATGCATGATTAGCTTTTGTTTTCTCTGGTGTCTAACCTTTACAATAATATTCATAATATGTGTGTATATATATATATATATATATATATATATATATATTACCACTACTTATTTATTAAGAAAAATAGTAACATTTTATGAAATGTTTCATTATTTATTTCCAACTATACTTTTATTTTATGATGAAAGAATACTGAGTCTATAATCTGGTCTATCATGGTAACAGAAAATGTTATATACCTTTCCTAATTGGTCTTTGGTTTCTGCCTTGTAAATCTGTTCCCATCAATCTGATTTATCTTTGAAGAGTTTTAAGTTTGAACAAATACATGGCTTCCCGTAAGAAATTAAAACTTTGCTTTGACTGCTAGTTTGAGTTATTATGTTTCTATGCTGATAAACATTCTTTGTTTTTGAACTCTCTCTATGTAATATGTTTGGGCAGTATTTCTACTTCACAGAAGTGTTCCCTCTGTTTCACTTAACATAAATTGGCTTAGAAACACTCTTAGTCAAGAATGCAATATTAAATGAACTTCTGTGAGTAGTAGAGAAACAAGGTCTTACTCTGAGACTCAGTCATATTCAATAGGACAATTATCTTATTCATACGGCCCTACTAAGGAGTTAATTACTACAGATGTACTTTATCCCTAAAGGAGAGTCAGTGACTATACCAAGAGATATCACATTATCAGAAGACGACACATAGGCTACATCGCTATGCTAACATTTTACTTCACAATCTACTCAAGCTCTGGCATGTGGCATTAAAACATGTCACTCAGGGAGTGCCTGGGCGACGCAGTTGGTTAAACCTCCGACACTTGGTTTCACTCAGGTTATGATCTCAGGGTCATGAGAGTGAGCTCCAAGTCAAGTTCTGTGCTCAGCAGGAATCTGATTAAGATTTTTTTTCTCCCTCTGTGCCCCACCCCTCCGTGTGTATGTGTGTGTGTGTGTGTGTGTGTACACGCACGCATGCTTACGTGTGCTCTCTCTCTCTCAAATAAATCTTTAAGAAAAAAATGTCGCTCGGGAAACCAGTAGGGGGAGGAAATGATAAAGCCTTGGAGCTGAATATAAGTAGTAGCTGATGCTAAGTATGGCTTAGAATCTGACGTTTCACACAATTGTATATTGGGGGCCATATATAAGAAAAGGGGTGCTCATTCACATCCAGAAAAGAAACGTATCAATTTATCCAATGGAGTTTAAACTCAGGTTTATCCTAGGTCTGTAGACTCAGTGCCACCTAGTGGTTAATCTCAAGTACAAGGCTACGTTCAAATCCTAGTCTGGCCACATTCCCAGCTCCATTAGAAAGAACTACTTGGTAACATGGTGCAGACCATAAAAACATTTATATTCATTCTTACTTTGAAGGATACTGTTTTGATACATATACAACATTGCCTCAATCTCTCCTAAATCTATAGCCACTAAATCCAAGCCCTATTTAATATAAAATCAGAATCAGCTTCTGATTTACCTGTTTCCACCATGCTAACTAGAATGTTTCATCACAAATTGAGTCCTGTCTAGTGCCAATATATCCTTAAAATAGATTCCTAGATCCCTATTTACAGCATAGACTCTGAACTTTGATTAAAAAGACAATCTCTGCCATTCGTTCATATTCTAATTCCAGATCTGAGACTGACTCATTATATGGGTTTGAACAAGTTTTTTAACCTTTCTGTGCATTATTTCCTCAAATCTTTAAAACAGAGTCAATAACCATCTCTTAATGCCATTTTAGATATATTTATATAAGTAAAATTATCTATGGAGAGCCCTAGACATACAGTATACAGCATATATTCAGTAAATAGTAGCTATTATTATTTTAAAATCTTCGATAAAGGAAAAGACACACATCAGACATTTTATCTCATTAAATATTTTATAATTTCATACATAAGGGAATCAAATTTTTTGACTCTTCATCCCATAGTGCCTAAAAAGGTGCCTACATTTTATTTTATTTTTTATTTTTTAAAGATTTTATTTATTTACTTGAGAGAGAGACAGTGAGAGAGAGAGCATGAACGAGGAGAAGGTCAGAATGAGAAGCAGACTCCCCATAGAGCTGGGAGTCCGATGCGGGACTTGATCCCAGGACTTGATCCCGGGATCATGACCTGAGCCGAAGGCAGTCATCCAGCCAACTGAGCCACCCAGGCGTCCCAGGTGCCTACATTTTAGAAGCTCAAGACATTATATTGAGTGGTTGGAAATGTTTAGGACTAGATCATCCCCCCTTGCTCTACCTTCCTTGCAGTAGCCCGTATAGCAGTAATATTCACCTTTTTGTGTTCACGGCATTCTTTCAAAAACTAGGATTTTTAGCAGAACATACAAAGAGATTAAATTCCACTCACAGTAATTACATTGTTTACTCGGTCACTTGGAATCACCTTGTTGGTCTTTAGAACTGCCTTGAATGCACTGTCTCATAAGTTCAGAAGGCAAATTAATCACACTGTCTTGCTAAGTGAGATCTTTCCCTGACCCTCTCTTCATGGAGTTCCATTTGACATACATCTTCATAAAAGTATATATTGCTCATGGTGGCCAAAAATAAATCTTATACTGTGGTGGTACTTTGATCAAAACTTGTCAGCAATTGGTTTACTACTCAGAGCCACCATCTTTACTTAATTTTCTCTCTTCCTTCAAGTGAATTGTGCCTAGAATTTCTTCTCACCAACATGAAATATAAAAAGATAAGGTCAGACAGTCAGAAAATGATCTTCTGTCCTGGGTAATGACCTTGGCATGTATTGAGGAGGCTAACAAGATTTATGTAAATTATTTGCTATCTTTGTACTCTTGCTATTTCATATGTAAATTGGTGATATTTTCAAGTGAGTAGAGAACTATCCTTAGAACAAGTAGCACTTGGACCCTTTTCAGGACCTCGTATTACCAATAGTTGAGCCTTTGGAAGATAAAACATTTAGTATCCAAAATATAATAATAAGTGGAATTGTGGCCCATGACTTTGGAAGGATCATCTCTTGCACAGAGATGGATTGTATTTCTCCATGTCAGAAAGCTAGGTGTTTGCTGGGAGGCTAGGTAACTCTAAGTTTTAAACTGGAGACATGAAGATGAAGGGAAAAAAATCCCAGAGCAACAAGAATACAGAACAGAGAATGGTGTAGGAGTTAATGGTGAGTAACAAACAGAGGAAACAGAAAATGCCCTGAACACCCAGATACTAATGAACAACACAGAAAGAAGAAGAAGAGCACATGTTTATAAGAGAGTTATCAAAATAATAAAGGAGATGCATCTATGGGACTGTGAGGAAAGGGTAAAGAGTGGAAGGGTGTGTCCTACTTGTACTGAATGATGCAAGGGGAAAAGCTCAATGCACATTGTTCAGCACCAAAGGGGAGAGAAACAACAGTTACAGGATTGGGGGAGTTGGCCACAAATACCCTACATGGTGTACCACATAAAGCCAGCAGAAGTGGAAAACATAGCAGGAAGATTCCAATACCCTCTAATGCTTCTAAATGTCATACCAGTTTTACTCAGAACAGTCCATCTAATGCAGTACATCCCTGATGTGTCTTACATCCTTATAGGGCAGAAGAAGCAATGAAAGTGATGCTTTAGATTTTCTTTGGATTGGCAAAGACAAATTATAAGCCTAGCTAGGAGAAAAGTGAAAAAGTTTGTTTGTGACTTTCCTACCTGAATCAGAAACCCTGAAGATAACCCCAGGTTAAATGAAAATGCTGTTTAAATACTTGAAAGATTTTATGAGCTTAATCTGTGTTTTCTTTTATTTTGAATACTGGGTCTTTTATTTTGAATGCCGTTGTATTCCCTTGCATAGGAGTGCCATAATTTACTTTTACCTCTTGTTTGACATATGAATTTTTTCCAAGTTCTTCTTCTTAAAGTAATGTTGCCATAAATGTTGAACCTCTCTTTACATATACATGTACAAGAGATGTCTTAGACCGTAGTCATGGTGTTATATCCTGGTCTGTATATGTATCTGGACTCTAGATATTGTTAGAGTCTTCTCCATAGTTGCAAGAATGTACACTCCCATTAGTAAAGTATGAGAAGTTTCATTACTTTGTAGATTCACCAATATATAATATTTTCTGATCATTTAACTTCGGCTAACCTAATGGCTTAATCTTTTACTGATTTTTAATGATTTGAACATTTTTATATATGTTGCTTTGTGCATTTCTTCTTGATATTTTCTCTTGAGTAGTTTTCATCTCTATTATTTTGTAGAAGTTTTCTCTTATATATTCCAATTATTCTGTTGTTGGCTACATGGGTAACAAATATCTTCTTTCAGCATGTGATCTTTTTTTTTTTTTATACAATCTTCATTATGAACTAAATTCTTAATGTCAAATTTATCACAAAGATAATATTTAAATAAGCAATCTAATTGTTCAATATTGCATTTGGAAATCGCTGAGAAGTATTTAGTGAGAGTAAAATGAGAGACTAAAATAAGAGCTAGAAATGATGAAATGATGTTAAAACAGTCATCATTTTTTGTTGTTGTTGTACTCTTTGATTTATAAACCAAACTCTTCAAGCACATTCTCTGCTTGTATCACCACCTACTCATATGCCTTGTTTAAAACAAGTCAAATGACGAATTCCAAAAGGGAGTGGGGAATTACATTCTGGCTTAAAAGAGAAGAAGGGCTACTTGTTATCTCTCTCTTTCTCTCTGTCAAATAAATACATAAAATCTTTTAAAAAAGAGAGAGAGAAGAAAGGCTAAATGAATATTTATTGAACAAAGTCTATCACAGTTAACTTACATATGGGACAGTATGCACTTTTAGGCTGGATTTTTCTGATGGGAAATTAAAATATAAGACTTTTAAGCAGATTTTGGCATGAATGTGTTAAGGTAATAATTTTCATTTTATAATTTGCTATAAAGAAGGAAGGAAGGAAGGAAAATGAAACGACACATTGCACACAAATCGAAGTTCTCTTTTCAAAATAAATGTGTGGACTCTAATGATTAAAAAACTGGCCATTTTTTGTTGTTGTTTTAAGTTCATGTTTATTTAGATTTATTCACAAATGTATCCTCCCTCTTGGTCTTCACCTATTCCTGCATTACATCAATCTAACTTGAAGTAACATCCCAACATTTTATTCTGAAGATATTCATATAGAAAAATGAAAGAATATATAGCAAGACATCATATACATACCATCTAGATTCTGCAACTAACGTTTTTACCGAACTTGTTTCATCACATATTTATCTAACTTTTCAACCCTTTAATTTTCCATGCATTTAAAAATTTGATGTATGTCTAAGTAATTTATAGACTTCACTATGCTGCTTGCTAAACATCTCAGAATGCACACCATCTACTAGCATTCAGTATTTATTCAGAGTTACTTTAGTTTGAGTAAAATGTACCTGCAAAAAAAAAAAAAAATGCACAAATTTTAAGAGTACCACTCAATGAAGTTTGCTGGGTAGGTCCAGGTCTATTTATTTATTTATTTATTATAAATCCTTTTTAAAAAGATTTTATTTATTTGACAGAGAGAGAGAGAGATCACAAGCAGGGGAAGCAGCAGAGGGAGAAGGAGAAGCAGGCTACCTGTTGATCAGGGAGCCCAATGCAGAGCTCAGTCCCAGGATCCTGAGATCATGACCTGCGCCAAAGGCAGACAGATGCTTAACCCACTGAGCCAGCCAGCCACCCCAGCCTATTGTATTTAGACTGGAGCAGCTCTTGCTGAATATAAAGTCTTCAGCATCCTAAAGTTCTCTAAGAGTATGATGAATACAGGAGACAAAGCCACTGACAGTTTTTTTTATTTATTTTTTCATTTATTTATTTTCAGCTTAACAGTATCATTATTTTTTCACCACATCCAGTGCTCCATGCAATCCGTGCCCTCTATAATACCTACCACCTGGTACCCCAACCTCCCACTCCCCCGCCACTTCAAACCCCTCAGATTGTTTTTCAGAGTCCATAGTCTCTCATGATTCACCTCCCCTTCCAATTTACCCCAACCCCCTTCTCTCTAACTTCCCATGTCCTCCATGCTTTTGTTATGCTCCACAAATAAGTGAAACCATATGATAATTGACTCTCTCTGCTTGACTTATTTCACTCAGCATAATCTCTTCCAGTCCCGTGCGACAGTTCTACAAAGGGGCAATAAGAATGGCTGTAGGATTCATGTTTTTTATATCCCCTGGTAATTCTGTCATCTAATTTACAAAACTTGCAAAGCATCCTCAAATCAGATGAAAAAGTGTTAAGCACAGGGTTAAGATAGTTACATTGAGTTTACCTTTAGCAGGCAACCAGGACTGCCAAATACTTGTTCTCAAAAACTGATTTTCCATATACAGCTCATGAGGGATACTGTAATTATGCTTTATAAGAAAACCTATAGTGATAAATATCCCCCAGATAGTTCAAAATGGGCAAATAAAAATTAATCTATTTATGCACAATGTTTATCAGAAAAGTCATAACAGCCTCACTGTAAATATCTATTATTTATTTCATTTCTTTATTTTTCTTAGTTCTATGGAAGATTATGACAAGCTTTAATACCAAATGGAAGAATCTCAATTACCATCCAAATCTCTCTCTCTTTCTCTCTCTCTCTCTCTTTTTTACTTTTAAGAGTATTTTGGGGCATCTGTGTTATGTTCTGATACGGTTTTTTTTTGTTGTTGTTGTTCTTGTTTTTTTCTGGCCAAAAAATGGAGAAAAAGCAAATGTGACCTGTGCCCATGAAGTGCCAGAGTTTTGCAAAAGGGGGCATACATAGCTCAGAGCTTCATTCCTGTGTATCAGGGGCTTGGGAGAGCTGTTTGTATACTGGGAACACAGAGAGGAACAGAAACCAAGGTAAAAGAAAGGAGGAAACAAAAGAACAAAGGACATCTTGGGAAAGGGAAGCCTTAGCTGGATCTTGAAGAAGTAAACAAACTAAAATGCAGAAGGTCTTTCAAAACAGAAGGACAAAACAAAATGGAGATACATGGTTGAAAGAAAACACACCATTGTTATCCACTGATTTAACAGATTAAATGGGAAGCCCTGTGTATCAAGCACTATTTAGTGGGGATACAGAGGTGAAGAAAATAAACATGACCTCCTAAAATCCAGAATCTAGTGGGTACTAGACATTGAACACAGAATCACAATGTGATAAACAGTATAAAGGAAAATATTGTAAGAGACAATCTTGTATAAATTGGGTAAGATATGGCAACAGTGTCTCTAATAAAATGATTTAAAGCAGATATCTATAATAAATAGGAACCAATGAGGGGTGGGATGGGAGGAGGAAGGAAGAAATGGTTGTAAGTTAATAAAGCCGTTGGCCAAGAAGGGGAGTGTGCACCTGTAGAGCTGTAAAACAGGAGAGAAACCTAGGTAATTCAAGTATGGCTCCCAAATAGAATAGCTTTAGAATGCAAAGGTGAAAGCAGGCAATTGAGCTTGGAAAGGAAGGCAGGGGCCAGATTTTTTTTAAGATTTTATTTATATGACAGAGAAAGATCACAAGTAGGTAGAGAGGCAGGCAGAGAGAGAGAGAGAGGGAAGCAGACTCCCCGCTGAGCAGAGAGCCTGATGCGGGACTGGATCCCAGGACCCTGAGATCATGACCTGAGCCACCCAGGTGCCCCCAGGGGCCAGATTTTGTGAGGCTTTTTTTTTTTTTTTTTTTAACCATTGCCCATAGACAAAGATAAATGTTTGCTTTTCTGTAAAAACAATTGTGTGGGGAAAGAAAAAAAAAAGTCTAGAATAGAAGCACATGTACATAAAAAAAAAGTCTTATATATGTGAGATTCTAGAAAGATAGAGATTCTAGAAAGATAGAGAAAGAAAGAAATAAATGGTATGTTTATCTTGTTTGGAACAGGGTTAGGTCATTACAGAGCCAATAAAAAGTTGCAGAGCATTTGAATCTTGAAATAGAAGTTATCATATGGGTGTCAAGAAGTTCATTCCTTACCATTTCAATTTGACTATTCTCTCTCATGTCTGTGAAAAACTTCTTATTCTGCTAACCTATCATCAGCTGCATGCTTCTTTGTAAGTTACTTTGTTATTCATTTGATATTCCTTTCCCCAAAACAATGACACAAAATAATGAGCCCATGTTCAGCAGGAGCTGTCAAATTAGCAACATTGCAAAACAATAATCAGAGAAAATGGATTGTGGTGTTCATGCTCTAGCAATGACTATTCCTCTGTGGAGCTATTAGCAAAACCAAGCGATTTGATCAGTATGCAATTTTAATGAAGTCAGGAGTACACAAATGGAAAATGACATGGGAGGAGTTTTATTTCTTTTGGGGAGATATACATTTGCCTTTATTTTTCATTAAAACTAGACTCTCTCACTGTAAGTGCTTGGAGTCAAGTCACAGAAATCATTAGTACTAGAATTTTGGGGGAGGTGATATTCACCAGTTATCCCACAGGACATGTCACTTACAATTGTCAGCACCCCTGGCTTATTTTAATTTAATTTTAAGTTAAAAGGATCAACTTAGTGAATCAAGAGAAAAGTCAATAGTAAATTTCCCAGGCATCAATTAGGAACAATATGTGCATTTGCTGTATGGTTTATGAGGTTTTCATAACCTCATTTTGTTTCAATTTCTTCACATGCAAAAAGAACTGGATGAATTATTAAATACATAATTATTTCTTTATCTTATATTTTTAAAACTGCTATACAATACAGATACACTAATGCATAAAACCTAAGGAGTACATGTTTCTTCTTCTTCTTCTTTTCTCTGTGTGTGTGTGTGTGTGTGTGTGTGTGTGTGTGTGTGGTCTTGCATCAATCTTTGAATACTTCTTCTAAAAAGCATCAAACTCTTTGGTCATTAAATAGAAATGGAACTAAGAATTGACCCACCAACCAAAGTGCTTTCTAGGCATAGATCTGACAGTAAATATTTATTTGGAACTAACAAGTGGCAGACACTGTTCCAGGCTTTGCAGATACATCAGTAAGTGAAACACACCAATCCCATTTTCACGATGTAAGAAATCCAAAGGGGAAAACAAAACAAAACAAATAAAATATGAACTGACCCTTAAAAGGAGCAAAAAAAGAGAAATTAATTATATAGAAAAAATAGAACATATAGAAAATAGCAAAGAAGGCAATTAATCAAGTCTGAATGTACTAATAATTACAATAAATGTAAATGGGCTAAATTGACAAGTTAAAGAGATTTTCAGATTAGATTTTAAAAATCTAGGATCATAACATTTGAAAAAGAAACAACTAAAATACAAAGACACAGAAAAGCTTAAATTAAAAAGATGAAAAAAGACACCAGGTAAATATAAAGTATTTAAGAAAGGGTAAGTCACCATATTTGCATCAGACAGTATAGTCTATAGTAAGAAAAACATCATTCAGGATAGAGAGGGTGATTCTATATGGATAAATACTTCAGTTCAATAAGAAGATATAAAAATTCTAAATAAATACATATTATAGCAAATCACAAATTGTGCTAAATCAATTGGATAGTCACTTGCAAAAGAATAAACTTGGATCCTTATTTAACATCATCTATTAAATTAAGTCAGAATGGATCATGGACCTAGATTCAAGAGCAAAAAGTATAAACCTCGGTGTAGGAGTAAATATGTGTGATCTTGAATTTGGCAAAAGATTCTTAGATATGATGTTAAAAGCCATGAGTAACAGAAGACAAAAATAATACATTGAATTTCATCAAATTAAAAATTTATGCTTCAAAGGATACCATTAAGAAAGTAGAATGACAATCCACAGGCTGGGAATAAATACTTGCAAATTATAGATCTGATAAGGGACTTCAAGAATATATAAAGAATAATTATGGTACTAATAGAAAAATAGAAACATAAATAACTCAATTTTAAAAAATGGTTAAAAGATCTGAATAGACATTCATCCAAGGAAGATATATAAATGGTCAAAAACACCATCAGACACCAGAAAAATGCAAATTAAATCACAATGAGATACGACTTCACACTTAGAATGGCTAGAATAAAAAAACGAAATAATAAGTGTTTGTGAGGATATGGGGAGACTGCAATCTTCATGTATTGCTGGTAGAAATATAAAATGCCACAGTCGCTTTGGTGGACAGTCTAGTAGTTTCTCAAATGATTAGTTATAAGTTACCATATTATTCATATATAAGTTACCATTTTATTCATCAGTTCCACTCCTAAGTTTACATTCAAGATAAAAGAAAACATGTTCACACAAAAACTTGTACATAAATGTTTTTTATAGCAGTATTATTCAAACAACCAAAGGTGGAAAGAACTCAACTGTCCTTCAGAGGATGAATTGATAAACAAAAGGTGGTATATCCATACAGCAAGATATTATTCAGCTATAAAAATGAATGATGTTTTGAATACATGCCAAA
Source organism: Mustela nivalis (assembly GCF_964662115.1). Classification (NCBI taxonomy): domain Eukaryota; kingdom Metazoa; phylum Chordata; class Mammalia; order Carnivora; family Mustelidae; genus Mustela; species Mustela nivalis. The sequence continues at coordinate 69,650,510 of NC_139033.1, forward strand.
ACATGGATGGACTTTGAAACATTGTTAAATGAAATGAGCCAATCACAAAAGACCCTTATTATATGATTCCATTCATATTAGATTAGTGGTTGCTAAGGGCTAGGAGGTAGGAATAAGGGAGAGGAAGGTGATAGCTAAGGAGTATGGGATTTCTTTTTAAAGTAGTGGATAATTCTAAAATTGACTGTGATAAATATGAATATACTAAAATCCACTGAAATGTATAATTTCAATGGATGAAATGGATGGTATGTAAATTATATCTCTACAAAACTGTTAAAAAATCAAACTATACAAAGGAAAATTTATTAATTTGCACAATCATTGTGAAAGATTTCAACATGGCTCCTACAATTTTATATTAAGTTATAGGGTTAAATATTGTATTTAAGAATGTAGATGTAAGAAACACAAAAAATCTTATACCCAACTATCAGAGAATAAAGATTCTTCTCAGACTTAAACAAAACATTTAGGAAAATTGAACTGTGTTGGGGCACCTGGGTGGCTCAGTGGGTTAAAGCCTCTGCCTTTGGCTCAGTTCATGATCCCAGGGTCTTGGGATCAAGCCCTACAATTGGGCTCTCCACTCATCAGGGAGCCTGCTTCCTCCTCTCTCTGCCTGTCTCTCTATCTACTTGTGATCTGTCTGTCAAATAAATAAAATCTTAAAAAAACAATTGAACTGTGTTTACTGTCAAATTTTTCAAAGAATCATGCATACTATATTATTTTGAATTCATGAAGTTAGAAGTCAATAACAAAAAGATAAATTAAAAAAATTATTGGGCTTTACAAACACAATTTTAAGTAAACCTATCAGTTAAATAAAAATTCAAAGTGAGAATTAAAAACATTATTAGGATGAAAGAGAATTGAAATGCTAAATTTCTGAAATTCTGGAAGTACTACATCAAAAAATATTTATATCCTTTATTTCTATATTAGAAAAGGGGCTAAAAAGGCGTTGTGCCCAATTTAAAGGTTTAAAAAAGAACAAAGCAAACACAAAGAAAATAGAAGCAAAACATAAACATAGTAGAAACAAATGCACTGGAAAACAAAACCCAATAAAGAGGATTCAAAAAGTTGCAAGTTTGTTATTTGAATAAACTTATAAAATTGATAAACTTCTGGCATTGTGAACATGATTCAGATGTTACAAGTATAAAATATAAAGTATGAACAAAGAGACACTAGAAATGCATCAGAAATTAAAAATATAAAAGGATGCATTTAACAACTTTGAGTCATAAATGAAAATGTTAACATAATGATCAAATTTCTAGAAAAGTAAAATTTACCAAAACAGATTTAAGAAGAAGTAGAAAGAAAGTCTTCACATCCCTGTAACAATTAAAGAACTTGAATGTGCTGTTTAAAATAATTCTAAAAAGAATACATTACGTCTAAAAGATTTTTAAAGTGACTGCTAACAAATTTTCAAGGACAAGACCATTACAAACTTACATAAAATTTTCCAGATATAAGAAAAAAACAGCACCCCATTCACTATATGAAGCCAATCTCAGTTAAGAAAAAACATAAAAGAATTCCCTTAAAATAATAAAATAATAAATCCAGTTATACATAAAAAGGATTAATAATCAAATTATTTTTAATCCAGGCATTCAAGGGTGTAATAACTTTAGAAATACTCATATGTTACTTCCCATTTTATGATGGAAAAAAAAAAACAACCTATGATCATACCAATTAACTGGAAAGAGAGATGTAGTCAAGGGAAGGTCTGGATGTTGGTGGGAATGATTCAGCGTAGAGGGGAAAAAAAGATGAAAGGGGAAAGGAAGTAGAGAATTTCTGGCACACTGTCCTTAAGCAGGTGTGACAGAATGAGATCTAACAGACAAGTAGAAGTGAAAGAGTCTAACAGACAAGTGGATTTAGATATCCATGCTAAAATGAAGGAAAGGAATTACAGACCCCAACGTGGAGGTGGGAGTGTGTATTACATTTCTGATTGCTTCTTTTTTCTTCATAGGGAAGTGTGTGTGTGTGTGTGTGTGTGTGTGTGTGTTTGTGAGTGAGTGTGCGCGTATGTGCTGTTTATTAGAAAGCTACAGACATTTAAACCATATGCTAATAAAACAAGACCATTTTCAGACAATCTGGGTATGAATATTAAAAACTATCCTCAAAAAAGTTTGATTCTTGAATATACAATGCTGACTTTAGTTGGGTAATTAGATTTCTTTCTAAGGGCTCTTTGTCATTTTTTTTTTAAAGATTTTATCTATTTATTTGACAGACAGAGATCACAAGTAGGCAGAGACACAGGCAGAGAGAGAGAGAGAGGAAGCAGGCTCCCTGCCAAGCAGAGAGCCCGATGTGGGGCTCAATCCCACGACCCTGAGACCATGACCTGAGCCAGAGGCAGAGGCTTTAACACACTGAGCCACCCAGGCACCCCGGGCTCTTTGTCATCTTTATCATGGAGAAAGTTTCACACCTTTTAAAACTCACTGTAACATGGGACTACATGCTATAGGGGTTAAAAGCAAAGACTGAAGTCAGGCATTTGATTCCTATAGTGTGCAACTCAAAGGGCTGTGAAATATTCAGGATAATGGTGGGGTCCAATCACTTCAGTTCTCTCATTTTTTTTTTTTTAAGATTTTATTTATTTATTTGACAAAGAAAGAGATCACAAGTAGGCAGAGAGGCAGGCAGAGAGAGGGGGAGGGAGGGAAGCAGGCTCCCTGCTGAGCAGAGAGCCCCCGATGCTGGGCTTGAGCCCAGGACCCTGAGGCAGAGGCTTAACCCACTGAGCCACCCAGATGCCCCCAGTTCTCTCATTTTAAAAGCACCTATTCCACCGGGCTGCTGAGACTGTTAAAGTATACACGAACACTCCATTAGATAGGTTTCTGAAAAACGGAAGTCACACCACATATCCCAGGTATAAAGAGTTTAGTTTACATAATTAAGGTTTAACGACTTATGGAAATGCTGGGGAAAGAAAGGTCAAAAAGTTGCTTCTGAAATTTGCGAAGTTGATACCAAAGATCTCAGTTGTAAGCACCAAATGAGATGGTTCACTCCATCTCACCAGGAAGCTGCTGCAATTTTGAAACTCTGAGAAGATGTCACCAACTGTCTCAGTCTTGAGGGGCCAAGTGGGTGGGAAGCTGTTATGGTTCTCTTGTCTGCCCAGGCATCTGGCTGCACCAGCCTCCCAAGATTAATGGCTTCTTCATGTTCACTTCACAAACCTCTTGAGTTCCGCTCCCCACTGAATGCAGGGAAGGATATTCTAAGACACATAATTCATAGTCTTAGAAAGGAGTGGTGTGGTGCTAGCCCACCACTTACTAACATGGTGTGGGATATGAAAGAAATTGCTGAATAAATGGTAGCTGTTCTTGCCACCTACCACAAGACAAATCCCCATGTTGTGTCTATTTCACAGCTTCACTGTACACTCAATTTTAATGAGTATAATTAGGAAAAAGTATTACAACATATGGTCATGTCAGGTTTAAGAGAGTCCTTTCAAGCCATTAGCCTATTCTGATGTGGCAGAGAAAATAGTCTCAGTTCATAGTTACTATATCACAATGAAAAACACACATTAAAGATGTGATTCTTAAAGTATTTAATATGGTCCTGTGTATAAGCACTGCATTACACAACCTGTGTAATGCAAATGCAAAAAGAAATACAAAAATAAATCTAAAACACAGTCCTTACCATCAAGAAACTTGCAGACTTACCAGAGAACCAATGGCTGAATGATAGGAACAAATAATGCAATAGCTGATTTCCCCTGGAGTTCCAGTATAAAACTGTTCATTCTCATTTTCCCCTGGCTCCTCTTAATTTACTTGTATTTTTCAATTGGGAGCTCTTATAGTCAGGGCATAAGGATGAATTCACATATGGGAAGTAAGCATTCCTGCCATATTGCCATCAGAACTAGAATGTTCATAAACCTTCTATTTTTTTTTAAAGATTTATTTATTTATTTATTTATTTATTTATTTGACAAAGATCACAAGTACGCAGAGAGAGAGGAAGGGAAGCAGGCTCCCCACTGAGCAGAGAGCCCATGAACCCTGGGATCATGACCTGAGCCAAAGGCAGAGGCTTTAACCCACCGAGCCACCCAAGAGCCCCTAAACCTTCTATTTAAATAAAGAGAACATCTTCTCCCTAAACCATCTCTTATAACAGCTTTATAAAATTTATATTATAAAAACTTTTGGCTTCTTTTTCTAGGATATTGAGGTTTGTGAAACCAATTCATATTCACTTAAATATGAATTTTCCAGTCTGAGTGTTTTTATTTTCTCAGGCATTTGTTCTCTCAGCCTGAAATGAATTTTCCTCTTTCATCTGCCTGGCAGGACCCTACCACCTATCTTTCAAGACTGACCTTGAGCATTGTTTCTTATAAGGAAACCTACCTCATCTCTCCAGCCAGAATTAGATGCTCCCTTTACTGTGTTCCCCTACCATCAGAGCATGTTTCTATCATGCTGTGTTATAATTATGTATATTTCATAGTCTCTTGTCGCTGCTTAAGTCCACAGCTCCTCCAATGAACGCTGACTTCCTCAGTCTGCGGATGGTGTCTCTTCATATGTGTCCAGTGCTAACTTCATTACAGGTTTTTGGATTCGTTTCCTATTGTTATAGCAAGAAATTACCCCAACTTTGGTGGCTTAAAACAACAGAAATGTATTCTCTCAGTTCTGAAGGTCAGAAATTTGAAATGAATCTGACTGGGCAAAAAAATTAGTATCAGCAGGCCTGTATTCCTTCCGAGGTCTCCAGGGGAGAATTCATTTCCTTGTCTTTTCCAGTTTGTAGAGACTATCTCCATTCCTTCGCTCCTGGCTCTTTTCCCATCTTCAAAACCACTGTAGTTTCTTCAAACACCCCTCTACCTCTTTTACTTATAAAGCTCCTGATGGTTATAATCAATACAGGATAATATCCCAGATCCTTAACTTAATCATATCGCCAAGGCCATTTGCCATGTAAGGTAACATATTCCCAGGTTTCTGAAGACTAGGACGTAGACTACTTTAGGAGCCGAGGGAAATATTGTTCCACTCACCACAGTGTCCAAAGTCTAATCAATGAGTGAGGCATCTACATGCCTGAGCCCCAGCCATTCCCTGAACAATGATTTCTTTGAATTGTTTATATGATTCTGCGTATGCAGGCTCTGTGGTTTTTTAGATACATTTCTATAAATGATTATTTTAATTATGCTTCTAATAGAAACAATGACATATGATTCTCCAAAGGAATAAAAATATTGTAAAGTTTAGATTTTCATATTTTATGAAATATAAAATGAGGTTTTCTTAAACCTCATTTTTTTACACAGCCCTTCTCCCGTAATGCAACATGGAAATACTTTATCAGACTTTAAGAAAGAGGGAGAATGAAGAGGTACTATTAGTGTTTAATGAGAAAAACAAAATAAGCCATTATTATCACATGAAACACACTAAGATTTGCTGTCCCTTAGGTGTTAAAATTAACAAATGAAGAAGGAAATATAAGAGCTTCCAGACTGCTTTGCCTTGTTTCTGTAAATTGTCTAATCTTTTGTCCTTTCATCTACTTCTCCCTCTTTTTTTTTTATTATTCTTTGTTTTCTTTTTCGTTATATTTGACTTAAAATAACCCTTCGTCATGTTTCTTTGGATTCTCTTATCCTTTTTTTAAAATTTCATTTTTGGATTCTTGTTTTTATTTATCCATTGTCTATTTTAATCTCTGGAAGAAGCCAAATAAAAAATTCTTTTATCACCTTTATTTAAAATAAATTTGAAATCACATTCTATTACAAAGACTTCCTTTGACTTTATGTTGCTACTATCAATATTAATGCTGTCACTTAAAGTCCAAATTGTCAGCATCAATGTCAAAGTCAATATCAATAAAAAGGTGCCATTTATTTGCATTCAAATCATGAGTAATAGTGACACATTAGTATGTGAAAGAAAATCATTTGAATGCCATAGGATATGCAAGTCTCATTGGTATCAGTTTAAAACCAATTCAGATTTTAGAAGAAATTATTATTTCAGCCCCTGAATTTATATTTGGCAATTGCAAGAAAGCTTTGAAGTCATAGAAGGAAACTAGGGTAGAAAAGTAAACAGTGGGAAAAAAATAGTAATTGATGAGGCAGGTATTCTGTGGATTCTCAATCATTCTGGGAAATCCATTCAGCCTTCCCAGCACTTCCCACTTGCAGCCCTGTGGTGTGACCCCGTAATTTAGGTCACAGAAACAAATGCCCAAGTACACAGCATAATGAATTACAAATTACTGATTTCCATCACCAATAAAGTAAGAAATAAGATCAAAGTAATACACTCTATGCCACTAATATTGAACAAGACATTGGAAGAATTAGTCAACACAACTAAAAGAGAGCAAGTGGGGGCATACACATTGAAAAAGAAGAGGTAAAAATATTTCTATTAGCAAAATATATGATTCTCTTTCAGGAAAACTTAAGACAATCTGTTGATATCTGCCAAATTTTTACCATCTCCTAAGGAATTATTTTATAAGTGGCAAGTTGTAGGGATGCCTGGGTGGCTCAGTTGGTTGGACGACTGCTTTCGGCTCAGGTCATGATCCCGGAGTCTTGGGATCAAGTCCCTCATAGGGCTTCCAGCTCCACGGGGAGTCTGATTGTCCCTCTGACCTTCTCCTCACTCATGCTCTCTCTCACTGCCTCTCTCTCAAATAAATAAATAAAATCTTAAAAAAAAAAAAAAAGGCAAGTTGTATTTATCATAATAAATTATTATATTTTGCTTGAAAATGCTCACTGCTTATCACTGTACAGTTTGCCGTGGCATACAACTTTTGGACAAGAAAATATTATCCATCCAGGAGTGATATACTTGAAATTTAAAATGTTGATGTTTTTGAAAATCTGTGATTCTACATTAAGTTTTAAAACAGATATAGAGGAGTGCCTAGGTAGCTTGCTCAGTCAATTAAATGTCTGCCTTTGGCTCAGGGCATGATGGGATCAAGCCCCACACTAGGCTCCATGCTCCTGTCTCCCTCTGTCTGCCACTCCCCCTGCTTGTGCTTTCTCAATCTCTGTCAAATAAATAAATAAAATATTTAAAAAAGTAAAGCAGATATATAGCTGTTTGGATTTACATAACAGTATATATAGTTTTATATAAAAGTAATATAAGGGAAGGACACCTGGGTGGCCCAGTGGATTAGGGCCTCTGCCTTTGGCTCAGGTTGTGATCCTAGGATCCTGGGATTGAGCCCATCAGGTTCTCTGCTGGGAGGGGAGCCTGCTTCCCCCTCTCTCTCTGCCTGCTTCTCTCTGGTGATCTTTGTCTGTAGGGTAAATGAATGGAATCTTAAAAAAAGAAAAAAAAAGTAATATAAGGGAAAATATTTTCTCCAGCTGAGGCTTAGACCAAGAAATTCATATGATGTGCCATATCTGTAGCTTCATATAGAATACTTGAGAGAACCTTGGTAACTTATCAACTTCTTGTCTTAGATTCATGCTACTAGTATGGACTTGGAATTTCTGCTCAGATCTGTGTGGAAAGGAAATGGCCTGTAATATACTTACATAATTTTTTCCTGCCTTGTGTATTATATAGATTACATTATACTAATATTATATATTATATATATGTAAATTCAAAGCAATTAAGAACAGAGATGGCAAAACACTGTGAGAACTAGGTAGAACTTAATGAATCGGGTTTTTTTTTTTTTTTTAAGAATTTATTTATTTATTTGACAGACAGAGATCAACAAGCAGGCAGAGAGAGAGGGGGAAGTAGGCAGTAGGCTCCCCACCCAGCAGAGAACCCAGTGTGGGGCTCGATCCCAGGACCCTGGGATCATGACCTGAGCCGCAGGCAGAGACTTTAACCCACTGAGCCACCCAGGCGCCCCTTAATGAATTATTTTAAGAGTTCCTTCTAATAAATGATTTGTAAACTCTTATGGGGCCTGGATGGTTCAGTCCATTAAGCCTTCAACTCTTGATTTCAGCTAAGGTCATGATCTCAGAGTCAGGTGATCAGAGCCCCAAGTTAGGCTCCAAGCTTGAGGTGGAGTGTGTCCCTCTCCCTTCCCCTGCTTGTGCGCTCTCTCTCTCTCTCTCATAAATAAATAAATAAATAAAATCTTTATAAAAAATAAAACAAATTATTTGTAAACTCTTAAACTTTTCCTAAATATAAAATATTAAGGCTATCTTAATATAGTAGATAATATAGTAGACACATAACTAGCAAAATTCAGATGTAAATAAGCAGTTCTTTATCGGCTGTCTCTCACATGCAATACTCTTTTAGATGTTTTCTTCAGTTGCTGGATTGAGCTAAAGGTACAAGAAAAGTTGTGTCCAAATATTTATTTAGCTACTAATACTATTGATAGTAGAGGGTTGCTGGGGGGGAGGGGGGTTGAGAGAGGGTGGTGGGGTTATGGACATTGGGGAGGGTATGTGCTATGGTGAGTGCTGTGAAGTGTGTAAACCTGGCGATTCACAGACCTGTACTCCTGGGGCTAAAAATACATTATATGTTTATTAAAAAATTTAAAAATTAAATAAAAAAATTAAAATTTGCTACAGTATTAACGATTAAAATTATAGGTATTTCCTTTACCTTATTGTACACAAATTGAAATATATGTCTTATATTTTTACAATAAATCTCCTTATTTTTTAATCTTAGAGAAAGATCACTGTTATCAGTTTAATTGCACATTTAAAATATTGTAGTAACAACCCAGAAATGGTTTTTTTTTCTCCTCTATTTCCTAGCTTTTGATAATTCCCTTAATTACTTGCTTTAAAAACTTTCTGGAACCTGCCATGTAGTTTGATGTTGTAAAAATATAAAGGTTAATTTGCTCAATTGCTGAAACTTTAATTACAATACATCAGTTATTTGGACTGTTTGACATTTCCTGTAAATTCTTCTAATTAGGAAACCCTTAGAGATTCCTATGAAAGGAGATGAAATCACCAAAATGTGTTGGCAGAGATACATATTTTCCTCTTCCCAAGTGAGCTCAAAACATCATAAACATTGGGAAAAACTTAAGAATTACAATATCACAGTTAAATGTTGAGTGATATGACCTCACATGCTTTCTGAGTTTGTTGTAATTGCTTTACTGCCCCCCTTTTGTGGAGAAAATGAATGTGCTTGCATTGATATGGGGAAAAATTATGATTCCAGAAAGAGAATTCATTTAAAAGTATGTTATAAGAGAGGACTCATAAATTATTAGACTGCAAATTCAGAAACTTGGAGTTCAGGAGGAAAAAAAAATGCCTTAGATTTTAAAGTTGTGCTGTTTAGTTACATTTATTTGTTTAAATTTTTTATCAAGAGTTGGAGAAGTGTTTGCATCAGCTTGCAACATACCTACATAATGTCAAGAACAAGACAAAAATATAGATGGACAATCAGCCTACCTTTTAGTCTACTCCATGTGAAACACTTGTAGACTTCCTCAGAGACAGTAACCCTTTTACCACAAAGCTTTGCCAAATCACTAACTATTCATACCAACTATGACGTATACTGAGGAAATTTCCTCATTACCCTGGCACTGTAGAAAAAGTGCACTTTTAATAATCATGGGTAAGATACAAATATTGGAATGTTAAAAATATTCTTCTTTTTTAAAGATTTTATTTTTTCAGTTAATACATAGAGAGAGACAGCACAAGCAAGGGGAGAGGCAAAGGGGGAGGGAAAAGCAGACGCCCTGATGAACTGGGAGCCCCACATGGGGCTTGAGTCCAGGACCCTGAGATCATGACGTGAGCCGGAGGCAGATGCTCAACCATCTGAGCCACTCAGGCGCCCTGTTAGAAAGATTTTTAACTCGCTCCTATTTGACTCTATTTCTGAATCATTTCCTTTGTAAATAAGAGAATAGACTTGCAGGTCTCGTTTATTACGAGCAAGACACGTTCCAAATACCTAGGTTTTAACTACAAACCCAGGATCTGTTGCAAAGTTGAAAGAGAGAGATGGGGTTGTGTGATGCTTACAGCCAGAACCGAGGCTAAGAAAGCAGAAGTGCCAGCTGTTCTAAGGAATGGGCAGCTCCATCCCTCGAACTGATGCAAAAAGGCAGTGTTTCCTGGAAAATCTAAGAAACAAGACATGGTTAGGTATCTGAGTTTTTTTCGTGGCCAAAGATAACAACATTACTAAAAACAATAACTAAAATTTATGAATTCCACTATGTTCCACGCAGCAGGATGAACCCATAATCCTCACCCTAATCCTGAGCCTGTGGTGTCTGCACCAGGTTATCCTTATTTACACACAGGGAAAGTGAAACAGGAGGAGTCTGAGACTATTGTCAAGGGCACATGGCAAGCTGTTGTCTGAGACTTAACTCCTGCTAACTACTTTCACCTGTGGAAGGTAATAGGTAGAGTTAAAGTTAGATTGTCAGTCCAGAGGCTAGAGCCCAGAAATTCAAAACACTGAGCAGAGTTCATAGGCAGAAGGTTAAATTCATCACATACATGTTGTTTAACAGAGTAAGTAAAATGCATCAAGAACACAGTTGTTAGGTAGACACTCAGTAAGAGTTTAAATTTTTACGTAGGCAGTCTTTTTTTTTTAATTTTTAATTTTTTATTTTTTATAAACATATATTTTTATCCCCAGGGGTACAGGTCTGTGAATCACCGGGTTTACACACTTCACAGCACTCACCAAAGCACATACCCTCCCCAATGTCCATTATCCCACCCCCTTCTCCCAACCCACCCCCCCCAGCAACCCTCAGTTTGGCAGTCTTTTTTTTTTTAAGATTTTATTTATTTATTTGACAGAGAGAGATCACAAGTAGATGGAGAGGCAGGCAGAGAGAGAGAGAGAGAGAGAGAGAGAGAGAAGCAGGCTCCCTGCTGAGCAGAGAGCCCGATGCGGGACTCGATCCCAGGACCCCGAGATCATGACCTGAGCCGAAGGCAGCTTCTTAACCCACTGAGCCACCCAGGCCCCCAGCAGTCTTGAGTAAACATAAAAGAATGAAGTTTCGATTCTATTTATTTATTTGAGAGAGAGAGTGAGAGAGAGAGAATGAACGAGAAAGACCACGAGAGAGGGGAGGGTCAGAGGGAGAAGCAGACTCTCCACTGAGCAGGGAGCCCCATACAGGGCTCTATCCTGGGACTCCAGGATCATGACCTGAGCCAGAGGCAGAAGCTTAACCAACTGAGCCATCCAGGCGCCCCAAGAATGGAGTTTCGCATGAGTAATTGGAATCAGTGAACAGCTGATGCAAACACAAATGGTATTTGGCAGTTAGCTTGCCACAAAAAGTGCAGCCGGACTTCAGCCTTAGTGGTCTTACCAATGCGGATGAAGTGGGATGTGGATGAGTGTAGGCGTCCACTTCCAGAGAAAAAGGAATCATTCAGATGCTAAGTAGCAAAGAACTAATCTATGCTGAAAATTTTTTATTAACTAAAAATTTCATACTTATTCTTAGATTCCTTTTTTGAATTTAATGTAATTTTTTCTTTTCCAGAGTCATCTGGAATATCATTAAATGTCATTAAATATTAATTTAACCATCATGATACCTTAGTCTACTGTTGTCTGAAAGTTTCTAAGACCTTCTTGTTTATCTCAAAACATTGGCAGCTTTGAGAAATATTAATCAGATGTTTTGTAGAATCCCTTTTTATTGGTACTTGATTTTTTTCCCTCTTATGGTTAGACTGAAGTTATGGGTTTAGGGGAGGAAGATCACAAAGGTAGTGTCCTTTTCACTCCATTGTATCAAGGGTAGACCCTGTCAAGATGACATAATTGTTGGTGTTAGCCTTGATTACCTGGTTGTGACAGTTTGTCAGGTCTCTTTAAAGTAAAGTTACAATTTCCTCCCCTTTTCCATACTATGCTTTTCAGAAGGAAGTCCCTACACACAGCCCACACTTAAGGAGTATGAAATTTTACTCTACCTCCTTGAAGGTGAAATATCGGCTCAGGTCATGGTCTCAGGGTCCTGGGATTGAGCCCTGCCTCAGGCTCTCTGCTCAGCGGGGAGCCTTCTTCCCCCACACCCCTGCCTCTCTGCCTACTTGTGATCTCTCTCTGTGTCAAACAAATAAATAAAATCTTTTAAAAAATAAAAAAATAAAAATTGGGTTTTTTTCTTCATGTTGAATTTTAAGAGTTCCTTATATATTTTGAATAACAGTCCTTATATTTTAAAAAAATATTTTATTTATTTATTTGACAGAGAGAGAGAGGGATAGAAAGATAGAGCACATGCAGGGTGAGCAGCGGAGGGAGAGGGAGAAGCAGGCTCCCCACTAAGCAAGGACCCCTATGTGGAGCTCAATCCCAGGACTCTGGGATCATGACGTGATCCAAAGGCAGATGCTTAACCAACTGAGCCACCCAGACACCCCCATGGATAATAGTCCTTTATCAGATGTGTCTTCTGCAAATACATTCTCCCAGTATGTAGGTTGTCTTTTCAGTCTCTTGACAGTGTCCTTCACAGAGCAAAAAAAAATTAATTTTAGTGAAGTCCAGCTTGTTAATTCTTTCTTTCAAAGATCATGTATTTGGTGTTGTATCTAAAAAGTCATTGCCAAACCCAAGGATCACCTCAATTTTCTCCTATATTGTCTTTCAGGAGTCTTATATTTTATGTTTTACATTTAGGTTCGTAATTCAGTTTGAGTTAATTTTCGTGAAGGGTGTAAGCCCTTAATTTTTGTGAAGGGTGTTCATGCGAATGTCCAGTTTTTCCAGCCCTTTTTATTGAAAAGACCATCTTTCCTTCATTGGATTGCCTTTGTTCTTTTGTCAAAGATCAGTTGATTAGATCTGTGAGGATCTCTCCAGGATTTGTATTCTGTTTCATTAATCGATTTGCCTATCCTTTCACAATACCAGTCTTGATTACTATAGCTTTATCATAAGTCTTGAAGTTGGATATGTCAGTCCTCCAACTTTGTACTTCTTCAATATTGTGTTGGTTATTCTGGATCTTTATTTTCTCTATATAAACTTTAGAATCAGTATGTAAATATCCCCAGCATGCCTTGCTGGGGTTTTGACTGGGATTGCATTGAATCTCTAGGTCAGTTTGGAAAGAACTGACATCTTGACAGTTTTGTCTTCCTAAATACTTAGATGAATTCACTTATTTTGATTTCTTTCATCATAGTTTTATAGTTTTCCTTATAATTTTGTACATATTTTATTAGTTTTATACCTAAGTATACCATTTTGAGGGGTGCTAATATTTAATAAATGGTACCGTGTTTTAAATTTCAGTTCCCCTTATTCAACCTGGAATATAGGAAAGCAACTGATTTTTATGTATCTTGTATTTTGCAACCCTGCTATAATTGCATATTAGTTCCAGGAGGGTTTTTTGTGGTTTTCTTTTTTGCTTTTTTCCCCCTCCCAATGTTTTCAGATTTTTTTCATAGACAATTACATCATCTGTGAATAAAGACAATTTTATTTTTCTTCCTAATATATATACCTTGTAATTCTTTTTATTGTCCTAATGCATTAACTAGGATTCATTCTTTCATTGTTACTTTAATTTGTAATTATTTGATAACAAATAATATTAAGCATCTTTTCATATGCTTGTCATTTATAAATTTTTATTCTGAAGTATCTTTTCAGATCTGTTGTCTATCTTTTAATCAGTTAGTTTTTTGTGTGAAATTTTGGAAGTTTTAAACAGTGCTTCTGGAAAGCTCAAAAATATTTTGATAAGTCCTTCATTAAATATGTGTTTGATGTGCTTGTAAATATTTTGTCCCAATCTGTTGTTTGTCTTTTCATTCTTTTAGCAATGTCTTTTAAATTCGATGAATTTAAGTTTAATATAGTTTTATCTATTGATTTTTTTTCTTTCATGGATTTGTTTGTGGTATTTTATCTCAAATCTCATTACCAAAAACTAAGTCATGTAGATGCATTCTGCGGTATCATCTAGAAGTTTTATAGTTTTGCATTCTACTTTTATGTATAATTATTATGAAGAACTTACTTTTGTCAAATATGGAATTTCCTTGCATAGATTTTTTTCTTTTGCATATGGATGTCCAAGTGTAGCAGAACTACTTGTTGAAAAAGACTGTCCTTTTTCTGCTGATTTGGAATTTGTACAGTTTTCTACAAAATTGTGTATTTGTCAAAGATCAGTTGACTACATTTATGCAGGTCTATTTCTGGGCTCTGTATTCTGATCTAATTGTCTAATATTTTACCAATACCACACAGCTTTTATTTCTATAGTTTTATATTAAGTCTTGAAGTTGACAGTTTTAGTCCTCCAAGTTTGTTTTTCTTCTTTAATGTATTATCTAGTGTGGATCTTATAACTTTTCATATAAACTTTAGAGTTGTTTTGTTTACATCCCAAAATAGGTTTTCTTTTTATTTTAATGGGATTACCTTAATCTTAGAACATTTTAAGAAGAATTAAAATGAATAACATTGAGTCTTTTAGTTCATGAACATGGAATATTCCCCCATTTATATAGATATTCTTTGACTTCTTTCATCAGTGTTTTAAAAATTTTTGCATACAGATTATATTTTGTATTCAATCTATAGATACATGTTTCATTTATCTTGGTGCTATTATTAATGGTATATTTTTATTTCAAATCTTAATTGGTCATTTTTAATGTATAGGAAAGAAATTAACTTTTATATAGTAAACTTTCATCTTATGGTCTTTCCATATACTCACTTTTTAGTTTCAGAATTTGTTTTTTAATTCTTCAGGATGTTTTACATAGACAAGAATACCATGTGCATATAAAGAGATTATTTAATTTATTTCCAGTTTGTATATCTTGTATTTCTTTTTCTTGTCTTTTTTCACTACATAGGATATGATGTTGACTAGGAGTGGAGGGAGAGGGTATCTTTTCCTTGTTCCCTGTCTTAGGGGGAAAATATCCAATCTCAGTTTTGAGTATGATTTTAGCTAGTTTTTATAGGTGTTCTTTTTTAAATTGAAGATATCACTCTTCATGTCTAGTTTGCTGAGAATCTTTATCACAAGCACTGGATTTTGTCAAATGCTTTTTTGCCACTAGTTGGTATAATTGTATGATTTATCTTTTTAAGCCTATAGATGTGGTCCATTGTTTTGATTTTTTTTAAAGATTTTATTTATTTATTTGAGAGAAAGAGAGACAGAGATAGTGACAGAGATAGTGAGAGAGAACATGAGCAGGGAGGAGAGGAAGAAGCAGGCAGGGAACCTAACAAGATGTGAGGCTCAGTCTCAGGACCCTGGGATCATGACCCAAGCCAAAGGCAGGTGTTTAACCAACTAAACCACCGAGGTGCCCCTTTGATTGATTTTTCAAAAGTTGAACCAGACTTGAATCCTTAGAATACGTCTCACTTTGTCACAGTGTGTACTTTTCTTTATATTGTTGGATTCCATTCACTGCTATTTTGTTGGTAATTTTTATGTCTGTGTTTCTGAGAGATACTAGTCTGTAGTTTTCCTCAATTATAATATTTTTGTTTGCTCTACGTATTAGGGAAAGGATGAAATCATGAACTGAGTTTTATTTTCTGGAAAAGATTATAGAAAATTGCCATCATTTCTTACTTGAAAGTTTGCTACAATTGACCAATGGTACTATTACTATTTATTCCATCTCTTTAATACATAGAGTGTTATTCAGATTATCTATATTTCCATGTTTTTTATTTGACAGCTTGTATATTTCATGCAATTTCTTTATTTCATATAAGTTATCAGTTGTGAACACAGAGTTGTTTTAGTATTTCTCTTAATGTCCATGAGATCTTGAGTAAGAACCTTTCTTTCATTTCTGATGAAGATAATTCATGTCTCTTCTCTTTCTTTAAAGAACTGTCTTTTGGTTTCCTTGATTATATCTACTGTTTTCTGTTTTCAGTTTCATTCACTTCTGCTCAGATATTTTTATTCTTTATTTCTGTTTGTTCTAGGAATAATTTTCCTATGTCTCTAATTTCCTATATCTCTAATTTCCAAAGCTTATGCTTAGGCTATTTCTGTTAGATCATTTTTCTTTTCTAATATATGCATTTAGTACTGTAAACTGTCCTCTAAGCACCATTTTACTCTATCCCCCAAATTTTCATCAGTAGAATTTTCATATTTATTTAATTCAAAATATGTCTTTTTTTTTTTTTTAAAGATTTTATTTATTTATTTGACAGAGAGAGATCACAAGCAGGCAGAGAGGCAGGCAGAGAGAGAGGAGGAAGCAGGCTCCCTGCTGAGCAGAGAGCCCGATGCGGGGCTCGATCCCAGGACCCTGAGATCATGACCTGAGCCGAAGGCAGCGGCTTAACCCACTGAGCCACCCAGGCGCCACCCAAAATATGTCTTAATATCCCTTGATACTTCTTTTTTTTTTTAAGATTTTATTTATTTATTTGACAGGCAGAGATTACAAGTAGGCTGAGAGGCAGGCAGAGAGAGAGAAGGAGGAAGCAGGCTCCCTGCCGAGCAGAGAGCCCGATGCGGGGCTCGATCCCAGGACCCTGGGATCATGACCTGAGCCAGAGGCAGAGGCTTTAACCCACTGAGCCACCCAGGCACCCCACCCTTGATACTTCTTTATGGATCATGTGTTGTTTAGAAATGTAGAATTGTGTTGCTTAAACTCTGTCTGGGGATTTTCCAGTTATTTTTCTATTATCGATTTCTAGTTATTTCTTTCAATAACCAACTCTATATAATTTCTATTTTTTAAATTTGTAAAATGTATGCCCTCAAATGTAGTCTATATTGGTAAATGCTCCATTTAAGATTGAAGCTGTCATTTGATGAAGTAATCTATAAATCTCAACTGGATTCAGTAGGTTGATAGTACATTCATTTAATCAAAACCTTATTGATTTTCTACCTGCTTGATTTATTCATTACAAGAAGTGGAATGTTTGGGTCTCCAGATATAATAGTGGGTTTCGTTAACTCTTTAATCAATTCTTTTTTTCTTTTAACTTTTTTTTTTTTAACATGTAATATATTATTTGACCCAGGAGTACAAGTCTGTGAGTCGTCAGGCTTACACACTTCACAACACTCACCAATGTCCATAACCCAACCACCCTCTCCATCACCCTCTCCACCCAGGAACCCTCAGTTACTTTTGTGAGATTAAGACTCACTTACGGTTTGTCTCCGTCCTGATCCCATCTTGTTTCATTTATTCTTTTCCAACCCCCAAACCCCCCACATTGCATCTCCACTTCCTCATATCAGGGAGATCATATGATAGTGGTCTTTCTCTGACTGAATTATTTCGCTAAGCATAATGCCTTCTAGTTTTATCCACATCGTTGCAAATGGCAAGATTTCATTTATCTTGATGGCTGCATAGTATTCCATTGTGTATATATACCACATCTTCTTTATCCATTCATCTGTTGATGGACATCTAGGTTCTTTCCATAGTTTGGCTATTGTGGACATTGCTGCTATAAACATTCGGGTGCACGTGCCCCGTCGGATCACTACATTTGTATCTTTAGGATAAATACCCAGTACTGTGATTGCTGAGTCATAGGGTAACTCTATTTTCAACCTTTTGAGGAAGCTCCATGCTGTATTCCAGAGTGGCTTCACCAGCTTGCATTCCCACAAACAGTGTCAGAGGGTTCCACTTTCTCCTCATCTTCCCCAACATCTGTCATTTCCTGACTTGTTAATTTTACCCATTCTGTCTAGTGTGAGGTGGTATCTCTCTGTGGTTTTGATTTGTATTTTCCTGATGCCAAGTGATGTTGAGCAATTTTTCATGTGTCTGTTGGCCATCTGGATGTTTTCTTTGCAGATATGTCTGTTCATGTCCTCTACCCATTTCTTGATTGGATTATTTGTTCTTTGAGTGTTGAGTTTGAGAAGTGCTTTATAGCTTTTGGATACTAGCCCTTTATCTGATATGCCATTTGTGAACATCTTCTCCCATTCTGTCAGTTGTCTCTTGGTTTTGTTGACTGTTTCCTTTGCTGTGCAAAAGCTTTTGATCTAGATAAAGTCCGAGTAGTTCATTTTTGCCCTTGTTTCCCTTGCCTTTGGTGATGTTTCTAAGAAGAATTTGCTGTGGCTGAGGTCAAAGAGTTTGCTGCCTGTGTTCTTCTCAAGGATTTTGATGGATTCCTGTCTCACATTGAGGTGTTTCATTCATTTTGAGTCTATTTTTATGTGTGATGTAAGGAAATGGTCTAGTTTTCATTTTTCTGCATGTGGCTGTCCAATTTTCCTAACTCCATTTGTTGAAGAGACTGTCTTTTTTCCATTGGACATTCTTTCCTGCTTTGTTGAAGATTAGTTGACCATAGAGTTGATGGTCTATTTCTGGGCTCTCTATTCTGTTCCATTGATCTATGTGTCTGTTTTTGTGCCAATACCATACTGTCTTGATGATTATAGCTTTGTAACAGAGCTTGAAGTCTGGAATTGTAAGGCAAAGAACTTCGGATTTCTTTTTCAACATTCCTCTGGCTATTTGGGGTCTTCTCTGGTTCCATATAAATTTAGGATTATTTGTTCCATTTCTTTGAAAGAAAAAAAAAGGATGGTATTTTGATAGGGATTGCATTAAATGTGTAGATAGCTTTAGGTAGCATAGACATGTTCAAAATATTTGTTCTTCCAATCCATGAGCATGGAACATTTTTCCATTTCTTTGTGTCTTCCTCAATTTCTTTCATGAGTACATTATAGTTTTCTGGGTACAGATTCTTTGCCTCTTTTGTTAGGTTTCATCCTAGGTATCTTATGGTTTGGGGTGCTATTGTAAATGGGATCAACTTCTTAATTTCTCCTTCTTCTGTCTTGTTGTTGGTGTAAGGAAATGTAACTCATTTCTGTGCATTGATTTTATATCCTGACACTTTACTGAATTCCTGTACAAGTTCTAGCAGATTTAGGGTGGAGTCTTCTGGATTTTCCACATAAAGTATCATATCATTTACAAGGAGTGGTAATTTGACTTCTTCTTTGCCGATTTGGATGCCTTTAATTTCTTTTTGTTGTCTGATTGCTGAGGCTAGGACTTCTAGTACTATGTTGAATAGCAGTGGTGATAATGGACATCCCTGCAGGGGAAAAGCTCTCAGCTTATCTCCATAGAGGATGATATTTGCTGTGGGTTTTTCTTAGATGGCTTTGAAGATATTGAGGAATCCCTACACCTTGAAGAGTTTTGACCAAAAAAGGATGCTGCACTTTGCCAAATGCTTTTTCAGCATCTGTTGAGAATATCATATGGTTCTTGTTCTTTCTTTTATTAATGTATTGTATCACATTAATTGATTTGTGGATGTTGAACCAAACTTGCAGCCCAGGAATAAATCACACTTGGTTGTGGTGAATAATCCACTTAATGTACTGTTGGATCCTACTGGCTAGTATTTTGGTGAGAATTTTTTTTTTTAATTTTTATTTATTTGACAGAGATCACAAGTAGGCAGAGAGATTTTGGTGAAAATTTTCACATCTCTGTTCATCAAGAATATTGGTCTTTAGTTCTCATGTTTGATGGGGTCTTTGTCTGGTTTTGGGATCAAGGTGATGCTGGCCTCATAAGATGAGCTTGGAAGTTTTCCTTCCATTTCTATTTTTTGGAAGTTATTAATTCTTCTTTAAATGTTTGGTAGAATTTTCCTGGTAAGTTGTCTGGCCCTGGTATCTTGTTTATTGGTAGGTTTTTGATGACTGCTTCAATCTTCTTCCCAGTAATGGGTCTGTTCAGGTTTTCAGTGTCTTCCCAGTCCATTCTGGTGGTTTATATAACTCTAGGAATGCATCCATTTCTTCCAGACTGTCAAATTTACTGGCGTATAGTTGTTCAAAATATGTTCTTATAATTGGTTTATTTCATTGGTTTGGGTTGTGATCTTTCCTCTTTCATTCATGATTTTATTTATTTGTGTCCTTTCTCTTTTCTTTTTGGTAAGTCTGGCCAGGGGCTTATCAGTCTTATCAATTCTTTCAAAGAACCAACTCCTAGTTTTGTTGATTTTTTCTATTGTTTTGTTGTCATTGTTGTTGTTTGTTTCAATTTCATTGAATTCTGCTCTGGTCATTATTATTTCTCTTCTCCTGCTGGGTTTAGGCTTTCTGTGTTGTTCTTTCTCCAGATCCTTTAGGTGTAGGGTTAGGCTGTATATTTGAGACTTTTCTTGTTTCTTGAAAAAGGATTGTATCGCTATATATTTTCCTCTCAGGACAACATTTGCTGTGTCCCTCAGATTTTGAACAGTTGTGTTTTCATTATCATTTGTTTCCATGATTTTTTTTCAATTCTTCTTTAATTTCCTGGTTAACCCATTCATTCTTTAGTAGGATGCTCTTTAGCCTCCATGTATTTGAGCTCTTTCCAACTTTCCTCTTGTGATTGAGTTCTAGCATCAGAACATTGTGCTCAGAACATATGCAAGGAATGATCCTGATCTTTTCGTACCATTTGAGACCTGCTTCGTGACTCAGGATGTGATCAACTCTGGAGAATGTTCCATGTGCACTAGAGAAGAATGTGTATTCTGTTGCTTTGGGTTGGAATGTTGTGAATATATCTGTAATGTCCTTCTGGTCCAGTGTGTCATTTAAGGCCTTTATTTCCTTGTTGATCTTTTGCTTGGATGATTGTCCATTCCAGTGAAGGGGGTGTTAAAGCCCCCTACTATGATTCTATTATTGTCAATGTATTCCTTTGATTTTGTTATTAATTGGTTTATATAGTTGGCTGCTCCGATGTTAGGGGCATAGGTATTTAAAATTGTATTTTCTTGTTGGACAGACCCTTTAAGTATGATATAGTGTCCTTCCTCATCTCTTATTATAGTCTTTGGCTTAAAATATAATTTATTTGATATAAGGATTGCCACCCCAGCTTTCTTTTGATGTCCATTAGCATGGTAAATTGTTTTCCATCCCTCACTTTCAATCTGGAGGTGTCTTTGAGACTAAAATGAGTTTCTTGCAGACTGTGTATTGATGGGTTTTGTTTTTTTTTATCCATTCTGATATCCGTGTCTTTTGATTGGGGCATTTAGCCCATTTACATTCAGGGTAACTATTGAAAGATACTAATTTATTGCCTTTGTATTGCCTGTAAGGTGACTGTTAGTGTATATTGTGTCTGTTCCTTTCTGGTCTACTACTTTTAGGCTCTCTCTTTGCTTAGAGGACCCCCTTCAATATTTCCTGTAGGGCTGGTTTGGTGTTTGCAAATTCTTCTAATTTTTGTTTGTCCTGGAAGCTTTTTATCTCTCCATTTTCAATTGTAGCATAGCTGGATATAGTATTCTTGACTGCATATTTTTCTCATTTAGTGTCTGAATATATCATGCCAGTTGTTTCTGGCCTGCCAGGTCTCTGTGGCTAAGTCTGCTGCCAATCTAATATTTTTACCATTGTATATTACAAACTTCTTATCCCGAGCTGCTCTCAGGCTTTTCTCTTTGTCACTAAGACTTGTAAGTTTTACTATTAGATGATGGGGTATGGACCTATTTTTATTGATTTTGGGGATGTTCTCTGTGCCTCCTGGATTTTGATGCTTGTTCCTTTTGCAGTATTAGGGAAATTCTCTATTATAATTTGTTCCAATATACCTTCTGCCCCTCTCTGTTTCTTCTTCTTCTGGAATCCCAATTACTCTGATATTGTTTCATCTTATGGTATCACTTATCTCTCGAATTCTCCCCTTGTAGTCCAGTAGCTGTTTTTCTCTCTTTTGCTTATTCTCCATTGCTTATCTTCTGTATCACTAATTCTCTCTTCCGCTTCATTTATCCTAGCAGTAAGAGCCTCCATTTTTGAATGCACCTCATTAATAGCTTTTTTTTTTTTTTCCAGCTTGGTTAGATTTTAGTTCTTTTATTTCTCCAGAAAGGGCTTTTATTACTCCAGACAGGGTTTATCTAATATCTTTCATGCCTTTTTTGAGCCCACCTAGCACCTTGAAAATCATCATTCTGAACTCAAGATCTGACATATTACAAAGGTCTTTACTGATTAGGTCCCTAGCCTTTGGTACTGCCTCTTATTCTTTTTTTTTTTTTTTTTTTTTTTTTTTTTGTGGTGAGTTTTTCTGCCTTGTCATTTAATCCTAATATGAATATATGAATGAGAGAATAAAATACTAAAAGGGTGGCAAAGACCCCAGAAAAATGTATGCTAACCAAACCAGGAGAGACCCCTAATCAGGGGACAAAAAAGGGGGTAAAAAGATATTTTTAAAAATTAAAAAAAAATATATATATATAGGACTGGTGAATAGAACAGTGCCGCCCACTTGATTTTTTTGGTTTAGTTTGGTCTCATAGAAGAAACTACCTCCCAAAATTTAAAAGAATGAAAAACTTATATATACAAAAATAAGAGTAAACATGATGAAGGAATGGAATATGACTGTAAAGATGAAAATAAAAAATATATATTCTAAAAAAGGAATTTATAAGATCAGTTGGTTGGAAAAAGAAAGAAAAAGAAAATGGAGAGAATTTGCTTTTGTTGGATACTAGAACAAAGCTCTGTGCTAGATTTAGGGTATATTTTATCTATTAGAAGAAATTGTATCTAAAAATTTCTTTATGAAAAAACCCTTTATATATATAAAAAATAAAGTTATATAATGAAGGATAAAATATGACTATAATAATGAAGGTTTAAAATGATTTTTTAGAAAGATATTATTAAGATAAACTAGTTAAAGAACATTAAAAGAGGAAAGAGAAAAAGATAAGAAATTAGAATTAAAAAAATTTTAAAATTTTTAATTATCTTTGCAAGACTAAAGAGTCAGGGGGAGAAAGTCATGAATTTCATGCTTTGCTTTCTCCTCTCTGGAATTCTGCTGTTTCCTTGAGTAGTGAGCTTGCTCTTGGCTAGATGTTCTTGCTGATCTTCTGGGGGAAGGGCCTGTTGCAGTGATTCTCAAATGTCTGTCTGAGGTGGAATTATGCTGCCTTTGCCAGGGGCCAGGCTAAGTAATCTGCTCAGGTTCACTCTTGGGAGCTTTTGTTCCCTGAACCTTTTCCGTAGAGCTCTGAAGGTTGAGAATAAAAATGGTGGTCTCCCAATCTCCAGCCCAGAGGAACTGAGAGCTCAGGGCCCCACTCCTCAGAGCACCCTCAGAGAAAGGTGGTTAATCACTCCCATCTTCCTGGCTTCCAGCTGTGTTCTGAGCTCACCTGGCCTCTGACCGAGTGTTTCAGTCTCTGGCACACAGCCCTATTTGGAGTCTCCAAATCAGCAGATTCCTGCCTCCAAAGAAGGAAGGTGAATGTCTCTGGATCTACCAGTTGTAGGGTCCCTGCTCAAAGAGCAGTGGCCCAACTGTCCTGAGGATCAGTTTAAGGTAACCTCAAACTGAGAGCTCATTCCTCAGCTCTATCTCTGTAGTCAGCTTCCCCACTCTGATACATATGAGTGTATGAGTGTCTGCTACACTCAGACACCCCTGATCCTGCTGTGACCCCGCATGACCTGAGACCACACTGTCCGTGCCAGGGCTCCACCCCCACTTAGCCTCTGTAGTGATGTCCTTCAGGAGCATACTTCTAAAAGTTTGGATTTTGTGCTCCACTGCTTTGCCGCTTGCTGGGAGCTGGCCCCTCCCCACCGTGGTCTATCTTCCTTTTGCCTTGGATTCACTTCTCCACAGGTCCTACCTTTCAGAAAGTGGTCCATTTTCTATTTCTAGAATTGCTGCTCTTCTTCTTTTCAATCTCCTGTTGAGTTTGTAAGTGTTTGGAATGGTTTGATAACTATCTAGCTGAACTTCTGCAACCTGACATCATCTCAGTCTGCTACTCCTCCACGATCTTCACTCCTTTCCCCAATTCTTTTTTCAATTCTTTCAGTTTTTGTCTCAAGTATTTTGATGCTATGTTGTTAGGTACATGCACTTTTAAGACTATTTTGCCTTCTGTAAGAATAGATTTATTGTCATTATGCCCTATTTATAGCTGGTAATTTTTCTTGTTCTATACTCTACTTTGACTAAAATTAACATAGCTACTGCAGTGTCTATTTGATTATTTTTAACCTGATATATATTTTTACTTTTAACTTATCTTTATGTTTGATATGGGTTTCTTTATATTTGATATGGGTTTCTTATAGACAACATACAGTTGGGTATTTTGTGTTTTGTTAATTCACTCTAGCATCCTGTGTCTTTTAATGAACGTATTTATACCATTCATATTTAAAGTGATACTGATATAATTGTAGTAATGTCTATTCTGCTTGGAGCTGTTTTATACTCACAGCATTTGTCCTCATATTTTTCCTCCTCTTACTCTGCCTTCTCTGATTTTAATTGAGCATTTTATGATTCTGTTCAATTTTCTTTTAGTGAATCAATTATACATCTTGTTTTTTTAAAAAGTGACCATCCTAGAGTTTACAATGTTTATTTATTTGACAGAGAGAGATCACAAGTAGGCAGAGGCAGAGGAGAGGAGAAAGAGGAGAAAGCAGGCTCCCTGCTGAGCAGAGAGCCCAATGTGGGGCTCAATCCCAAGACCCTGAGATCATGACCTGAGCCAAAGGCAGAGGCTTTAACCTACTAAGCCACCCAGGCCCCCCTACAATGTCATTTTTAAGTAAAATAAGACCTCCTTCTAATAACACTATTGTATTTTACATGTAGTATAAGTATCTTAAATCAGAGATAGTCCCAGTTCCTCCCTCATACCCTTTATATTACTATTACACATTTCACTTATCAATATGCAATAATCTTTGTCTTTTGAGACTGTTTTTCTTGCCTTTTGTCATGCTGTGTAATTTTTTTTGTCTAAAGATGGATGTTTTGTATTGGGTAATAGAAACTACTGAAGTTAATAGGCCTTTAGAATGAGAAATTATATTCTCCCTAGCAGCTGTATTGTGCTTACTGCGTCCTGTATCTGTAGATGACAGAGGCTTCAGATTCCTCTTGAGCACTTATGTTTGTTCTCTGCTTGACTTTGGGCTTCCCTAAGTCCTCTTCCTCAGAGAGAGTCTGTGTCTTGCAACCCTCAGCTGTAATTCACTGTTACTTTATGAGAGTCTTGTTGGTTTGTCAGAAAGGTGTAGGGAAGAGAGAACATTCTACAATTTTCTGATTAAATCTCAGTCTTTCAGTGGCCCTGAGTCTCAGATATGAACCTTATGAACATTTCTCCAGTTAAGTATAGTACTCCTCCATACCCCCAGTTCCTTTCCTGGTTGCAATATTCCCAATGCAATGTTTGACGCTTCAAACCCTGTTGAATAATTGACCATTTTTCTCCTTTAAATGAGAAAGAAAGTTGAGGGGGCTGGTTTGGGAATGTCTTTCTCCAGTTGGGATAAAAACTCTGGAAAAATCTTTTCCCTCTTGGGAGTAGGTGGAGTTGGGAAGAGGGCTCTTGGCATATTTTGCAATAATTGCTCTTCCTCTTCCTGCCAGAGCTACAGGTGGATCTTTCTGGGATTCACTATAAGAATCTCATGGGCTTCCTGGAGGTAAAGCCAATGAATTGTAGGATCCCTCTTAAGACCGTGGTCCTCCTAGTTTCTTACTCTGTTCTCATTCACACTCAGCATCCAACAATTTCTAAAAATTACCATTTCAATGTTCTTACAGTTTATGATGCTAGCAAGTTCTGATTCAGTTAAGCATATCTTCTATGTGTCTCCAGATTCACCTGTCTCTACAGATTTCCAGATGTCAGTCTGCACTGCAACTTCAGTAATCTGATGGTTTCAAGAAAAATTACTGATTTTCATTTTGTCCAGCTTTTTCTTTTTTCTTGTAAAGACAGAAGATATGACATCCAAGCTATTTACATATTGGAACTGAATCCAGAAGTCACTGAAAAGTCTTTTAAATATGCCTCTTCATCTCTTAAAGAAATTCAAAATAAAAAGACAATGTATTATTTTCTTTTAAACTTACAATTCAGACAGAAGGATCTTATGTTTATAAAAATACACATACATACATATAGGAAATTTTGGATTACATAATTAATTATACTTAATTTTTAGTTCCTCATCTGTCTGAAATGTGAATTCACTGGGCAATTGATATTCCTGGAAAGTCTTCCTTGTCTTAATTATAATTTATACTTCTCTTGATAATGACACAAAGTTGTTTATATATATGTGTGATATCCATATAACATATATATTCATATATGTATGGTTATTTATATATATATATGTTACATATACGTATATGCATAGTTATTTTTATATATACACATATATAATATGTATGTGTATATATACACATATATATACACACACACAATATTAGCCTAAGGTGCCCTGAGAAAAACCTCAAGTCTCATTTCCCTTTGTGTTGTCCTTCCAGATTACTCGGTATTCTCTATTCTATATTCTGAGTTACTGGACTGGCTCTCATGCTATTTAGTTTTCCTTTTTCATTTCAGGTTTCATTTGATACTTTATTCTACCTATTTACTTCCATTAAGACCAAGCCTATGAAAACTTTGTATAAAATAAAGTCCATGGCTTTCAATAGGTCCTGAAAGGTCACTCTATCAGCAAATTAATAAACTTTGAGGTGTATATTTTGTCTATTTTTTTAAACACTTTTGCTAATTTTCATGTCCTCAGCTTTGTCCTAATTAAGTGTCATTTTCCAGGTAAGCAATGAATGGATAAATGGAGTGCTACCATCTTTCATATAAGGCACATATGAGGCCACATCAAGTCCTTGTGTGATAAACAAAGTAACTCTGAGGATACAAAATAAGACCCTTACAATTGTGGTTAATATTCAAAGTCTGCTCATTAATTCTGTATAATTTGCTTCATTAAGTTTGTGAGAATCTGAATCCTTATGCCTTATATATATTCATAACCTGACTCTATGAATTTAATTAAAGAAAATCATTTAACATCAAGTCTTCAAAAGAAAACATAAATTTCTCACTAATATGTTTAAAACAAATTTCCTATACTATCTCTTTAAATATTAGCAATACAAGAAAGGAACTGCCAACAAGCATATTTTTGAACATGTACTGGGCTCTCAGTGACTACTCAAATTTCTTTGATGAAAGAAAACAGGTGTGATCCTCGACATCTTTCAGAGATGGTGTAACAGGATACACATTTATTCTTCCAAATTTTATTTATGTTGGCAATGGTTAATTTTTCTAATACACTCCATTTCCCTCACTTAGTGATGTTTCACTAATAGCATCACTGAAGCCCACTTGGACAGAGGTAATATCTGATACAAGTGGATGGATCCATATTAAATTAACTAGGAGCCAAGGGAATGCTTGAGGTCAGGTGTTCCAACCAGGCTTTCATTAGGCGTTTGCATTCCAGGAAATATTTGCCTTCAACGACCAAAAGTACTGTGAAAACCCATCTGTAAGCCCGAGTTTTAGACTATCTTGGTAATAATAAAGATTCATTTTTGAATCATAAAGATAGCTTGTTCACTTGAAAGCAAGCTGGGATACATAAGGAATTAGGTATTAAAGGGCTACATGGATCTCTTTATTGCATCAGTACCTCCCATGACCTTCTGTAAGGAAAAGCATCTTCTGCCAGAAACCTTTACACTCCTAGTACATAATCCTCTAAAAATTCTGAATTTAGTAATAGATGCACAGGTGTGATTTGAGGTTAGTGAACAGTAAGAGACTGAGTCACCAGCATTATATAATATGACTCATAGTTGGAGGAAAAAAATCATAATTCATTGAACTAAAAAAGTTATGTGCCTGATTTCTCCTGAGCCCATAATTTTAGAGCAGTAATCAGGGATACTGCAGACTTTTTAAGTGCCTGTAAGTTTATACTTCTGTTTTCCCTGGAATGTAAATAGAGACTCATTTTTTCCACTCTTCTTTGGCATCTACTGAGGCTGTATCCATGAGCTAACAACCAAAGTCCTTTTTCATTAATAAAGTAACAACCACTTGGTTAAATAAACACAAGGAAATTTTGAAATTATCTTGGAGTATATTTACTGAAGATCATTCTGTATGTATTAATTTATTTATATTTTATGTATATTCTTAAGGTTTTATTTAGAGTTTATAGTATGATTAAAAATTAATATTAAGTTTTTAAAATGTTATTGTATTGTTTTTGTATATTTAATGTATGTTTAAAGGCTTTGAATTCTGACCTCTATTACAACGAAAGCTTTCCAGTTTCTCATGTCCTACACGGTCCTCCTCGACATCCCCTTTCTGTCCTTGCCAACAAATCTTCCAAATATCTGTTTGATTCTTGAAGTGGGGCCAAGTGGAATGAGCATGATCTATGAAATGAGTCAGTGAATAAAAAAAACTAGATACTGTTTTCAAAGGGAGACCCAGTACACCAGGTTCCAAAGCTGCACCTGTGTCTCCAGTCAGAATGGAAATGGAGCATAGGAAATTTCAGGAACTTGTCAAGTTCAGTCTTCTAATTGTTGGCAGAGCACTGTATTCTATGCAAGAATGCTGGCCAAACTAGCAGCAGGATGCTTAATCCTATATATGAGAATCACAGCAAGAAAAGCACCACCTTCTTTTATTCACTAGAACCTGTACCTTTTATCTCTAATACTCAATCCAAACCTATTTCAAATGTGAGTTTTTAATTCAATGATTATGAAACTTATTCTTCAATTGCAGAATTTCTTATAAAATCTCCCTGTTAACCTCTAGAAATAAAAAGGGGGAAGATAATTGGTCAAATAAATTAGAAAATGCTTTGTACTTTTGAAGAGTTACAAATATTAACATGTTAAATCTTTTTAACCGTCTTTTCCAAACCCCCCCCCGAAAAAAAATATACTGAAAAGTCAAGTAGCTATTCTTAAACAGAACACACGTCTAGAAATAGCAGTCAAGCAAAAATTTCCTGAATTTTATCCAGCGTTATAGACCCAAATGCTCCTTATTCTAAGGAATATCATTTGTTTTTGTTTTTCCTCTTAGCTTTATCTTAGTGAGAAATAATATTGTAAGTTAAAATTCAGGAAACAGTAACCTCAGAGATTTTTAAATGGCGACCTATTCCCAATACACATATTTTAATTTCACATGTACATTTACCAGTTACAGATTTTTTTTTTTTTGGTAATATGAAAATATGCATTCGGAATGTATTCTGCAATTCATTATTATCAATATAAATTCTTTTTGAAAATCATTTTGTGTCTGCATATGTACTTGAGAATCAAGTATTAGAACTTTTAAATAATACCATTTTAACCATTATCTTTAATTATTGATCTTACTTTAGCTGGCTCATTTGGTAAGAATAAAAAGGTCAGGTGTCAGTAGATGAAATTAATATCATAAAGCTTTTTCCCCCTCATTTTTATAGGGACATACATTGAGCTCCGTCTGGCATTCAGAGCAATGCACAGAGATCAACACTGCAATTAGGAAAGTGATGAAATATCTAACTTGGGAGTTGGACAATTACAGGAAAATAGCCTCATGTAACAAATCCTTATGGTTTATCATTATAAGTTTGCTCACATATATATATATGTTTAACCCCTCAAGAGGAGGAGCCATTTTGATTACAGACCATTAAATAAAAGCAAACTTCTTCACAACTTAGATTTTATTAATATTCCTTCATTTAAGCTATCAATATTTTAAGGTGAGATTTCTTTAAATTTTGTCCAAGACTTCATACTTCTATTTTTAGTAAATCACATACCAATTGATGAAAGAGCTTGAGTAGTGATTTGGACATTGAAATCCTTGCAACTCAATAAGACTATCATTTATTAGGGACAAGAACTGGATCTCCAACCACTGTTGTGTGGAAAGAAAGGAAGAAGACAGGCTGAAAATTATGGCCAACCACCTCAGTTAGCTGAACTAGTTGGGCTTGCATGTCTTTTCCTTCTGTGCTCTTCCAGGACTTGACTTGAACTGTGGTCACACACCTGGAAATGAGCCCAAAATGGCATGAAGAAAACCTTGTTTCTGAATATGTCACCTGACTCACAACTGATCGAATAAAACCAATGCTAATAATTATTAAAGTTCAGAGAGTAATGCTGTTTTTTTTTAATTAAAAAATACAGAATGGGGGGCAAAGTATGCTGAGTGTGGAATGATGTAAATCTTCTATTCCACTTCTATTCACACCCCCCCAGGGTAACACTCTTAACTGTATATATTTTTACTTTTCTGATGGATAACACCATAATTCTAAAAAGAAAAATGCTTTATTTGCAAATGTTCTTCTACTTTAACCTCTGGCTATTTATTCACTTATTGATATAAAAGATAAGTGTTTATCCCATTTGCCATACTACTTATTCCTTTCTACAATTCTCGTATGTTTAAATAATTGTATTATAATTTTTAATTCTCCTATCAATTCCACTTACCACCCCAAATAATACAATTACTATTTCTTATTACATTAGCTTTAGAAATTATTATATTTCAAATAAAGAAATTGTACATCTACACTGCTCTCCAGTACCCACCGCTCTTTTGTTAACACTTACGTTGTTTAATATTATTAAATTTTGTTATCACCTTTTTTAATTATAATAATGCAGTATTTAGTATTGGAATATAGGTGTCGTTGTCCACTCAGGCTGCTGTAAGAAAATACTACAGACTGTGCCTCTTTTTTTTTTTTTTTTTTTAACTTTTTATTTTTTATAAACATATATTTTTATCCCCAGGGGTACAGGTCTGTGAATCACCAAGTTTACACACTTCACAGCGCTCACCAAAGCACATACCCTCCCCAATGTCCATAATTCCACCCCCTTCTCCCAAACCCCTTCCCCCCAGCAACCCTCAGTTTGTTTTGTGAGATTAAGAGTCACTTATGGTTTGTCTCCCTCCCAATCCCATCTTCTTTCATTTATTCCTCTCCTACCCACTTAAGCCTCCCTGTTGCATCACCACTTCCTCATATCAGGGAGATCATATGATAGTTGTCTTTCTCTGCTTGACTTATTTCGCTAAGCATGATACGCTCTAGTTCCATCCATGTTGTCGCAAATGGCAAGATTTCATTTCTTTTGATGGCTGCATAGTATTCCATTGTGTATATATACCACATCTTCTTGATCCATTCATCTGTTGATGGACATCTAGGTTCTTTCCATAGTTTGGCTATTGTGGACATTGCTGCTATAAACATTCGCGAACACGTGCCCCTTTGATCACTACGTTTGTATCTTTAGGATAAATACCCAATAGTGCAATTGCTGGGTCATAGGGCAGTTTTATTTTCAACATTCTGAGGAACCTCCATGCTGTTTTCCAGAGTGGCTGCACCAGCTTACATTCCCACCAACAGTGTAGGAGGGTTCCCCTTTCTCCACATCCTCGCCAGCATCTGTCATTTCCTGACTTGTTGATTTTAGCCATTCTGACTGGTGTGAGGTGATATCTCATTGTGGTTTTGATTTGTATTTCCCTGATGCCGAGTGATATGGAGCACTTTTTCATGTGTCTGTTGGCCATCTGGATATCTTCTTTGCAGAAATGTCTGTTCATGTCCTCTGCCCATTTCTTGATTGGATTATTTGTTCTTTGGGTGTTGAGTTTGCTAAGTTCTTTATAGATTCTGGACACTAGTCCTTTATCTGATATGTCGTTTGCAAATATCTTCTCCCATTCTGTCAGTTGTCTTTTGATTTTGTTAACTGTTTCCTTTGCTGTGCAAAAGCTTTTGATCTTGATGAAATCCCAATAGTTCATTTTTTCCCTTGCTTCCCATGCCTTTTGCGTTGTTCCTAGGAAGATGTTGCTGCGGCAGAGGTCGAAGAGATTGCTGCCTGTGTTCTCCTCAAGGATTTTGATGGATTCCTTTTGCACATTGAGGTCCTTCATCCATTTTGAGTCTATTTTTGTGTGTGGTGTAAGGAAATGGTCCAATTTCATTTTTCTGCATGTGGCTGTCCAATTTTCCCATCACCATTTATTGAAGAGGCTGTCTTTTTTCCATTGGACATTCTTTCCTGCTTTGTCGAAGATGAGTTGACCATAGAGTTGAGGGTCTATTTCTGGGCTCTCTATTCTGTTCCATTGATCTATGTGTCTGTTTTTGTGCCAGTACCATGCTGTCTTGATGATGATAGCTTTGTAATAGAGCTTGAAGTCCGGAATTGTGATGCCACCAACGTTGGCTTTCTTTTTCAATATCCCTTTGGCTATTCGAGGTCTTTTCTGGTTCCATATAAATTTTAGCATTATTTGTTCCATTTCTTTGAAAAAGATGGATGGTACTTTGATAGGAATTGCATTAAATGTGTAGATTGCTTTAGGTAGCATAGACATTTTCACAATATTTATTCTTCCAATCCAGGAGCATGGAACATTTTTCCATTTCTTTGTGTCTTCCTCAATTTCTTTCATGAGTACTTTATAGTTTTCTGAGTATAGATTCTGTGTCTCTTTGGTTAGGTTTATTCCTAGGTATCTTATGGTTTTGGATGCAATTGTAAATGGGATTGATTCCTTAATATCTCTTTCTTCTGTCTTGCTGTTGGTGTAGAGAAATGCAACTGATTTCTGTGCATTGATTTTATATCCTGACACTTTACTGAATTCCTGTATAAGTTCTAGCAGTTTTGGAGTGGAGTCTTTCGGGTTTTCCACATATAGTATCATATCATCTGCGAAGAGTGATAGTTTGACTTCTTCTTTGCCAATTTGGATGCCTTTAATTTCCTTTTGTTGTCTGATTGCTGAGGCTAGGACCTCTAGTACTATGTTGAATAGCAATGGTGATAATGGATATCCCTGCCCTGTTCCTGACCTTAGTGGAAAAGCTTTCAGTTTTTCTCCATTGAGAATGATATTTGCGGTGGGTTTTTCATAGATGGCTTTGATGATATTGAGGTATGTGCCCTCTATCCCTACACTTTGAAGAGTTTTGATCAGGAAAGGATGCTGTACTTTGTCAAATGCTTTTTCAGCATCTATTGAAAGTATCATATGGTTCTTGTTCTTTCTTTTATTGATGTGTTGTATCACATTGACTGATTTGCGGATGTTGAACCAACCTTGCAGCCCTGGAATAAATCCCACTTGGTCGTGGTGAATAATCTTTTTAATGTACTGTTGAATCCTATTGGCTAGTATTTTGTTGAGTATTTTCGCATCTGTGTTCATCAAGGATATCGGTCTATAGCTCTCTTTTTTGGTGGGATCCTTGTCTGGTTTTGGGATCAAGGTGATGCTGGCCTCATAAAATGAGTTTGGAAGTTTTCCTTCCATTTCTATTTTTTGGAACAGTTTAAGGAGAATAGGAATTAGTTCTTCTTTAAATGTTTGGTAGAATTCCCCCGGGAAGCCATCTGGCCTTGGGCTTTTGTTTGTTTGGAGATTTTTAATGACTGTTTCAATCTCCTTACTGGTTATGGGTCTGTTCAGGCTTTCTATTTCTTCCTGGTTCAGTTGTGGTAGTTTATATGTTTCTAGGAATGCATCCATTTCTTCCAGATTGTCAAATTTATTGCCGTAGAGTTGCTCATAGTATGTTCTTATAATAGTTTGTATTTCTTTGGTGTTAGTTGTGATCTCTCCTCTTTCATTCATGATTTTATTTATTTGGGTCCTTTCTCTTTTCTTTTTGATAAGATGGGCCAGGGGTTTATCAATTTTATAAATTCTTTCAAAGAACCAGCTCCTAGTTTCGTTGATTTGTTCTATTGTTTTTTTGGTTTCTATTTCATTGATTTCTGCTCTGATCTTTATGATTTCTCTTCTCCTGCTGGGCTTAGGGTTTCTTTCTTGTTCTTTCTCCAGCTCCTTTAGGTGTAGGGTTAGGTTGTGTACCTGAGACCTTTCTTGTTTCTTGAGAAAGGCTTGTACCGCTATATATTTTCCTCTCAGGACTGCCTTTATTGTGTCCCACAGATTTTGAACCGTTGTATTTTCATTATCATTTGTTTCCATGATTTTTTTCAATTCTTCTTTAATTTCCCAGTTGACCCATTCATTCTTTAGAATGATGCTGTTTAGTCTCCATGTATTTTGGTTCTTTCCAAACTTCCTTTTGTGGTTGAGTTCTAGCTTTAGAGCATTGTGGTCTGAAAATATGCAGGGAATGATCCCAATCTTTTGATACCGGTTGAGTCCTGATTAGGGACCGAGGATGTGATCTATTCTGGAGAATGTTCCATGTGCACTAGAGAAGAATGTGTATTCTGTTGCTTTGGGATGAAATGTTCTGAATATATCAGTGATGTCCATCTGGTCCAGTGTGTCGTTTAAGGTCTTTATTTCCTTGCTGATCTTTTGCTTGGATGACCTGTCCATTTCAGTGAGGGGAGTGTTAAAGTCCCCTACTATTATTGTACTGTTGTTGATGTGTTTCTTTGATTTTGTTATTAATTGGTTTATATAGTTGGCTGCTCCCACGTTGGGGGCATAGATATTTAAAATTGTTAAATCTTCTTGTTGGACAGACCCTTTGAGTATGATATAGTGTCCTTCCTCATGTCTTATTATAGTCTTTGGCTTAAAATCTAATTGATCTGATATAAGGATTGCCACTCCTGCTTTCTTCTGATGTCCATTAGCATGGTAAATTCTTTTCCACCCCCACTTTAAATCTGGAGGTGTCTTCGGGCTTAAAATGAGTTTCTTGGAGGCAACATATAAATGGGTTTTGTTTTTTTATCCATTCTGATACCCTGTGTTCTTTTGACAGGGGCATTTAGCCCATTCACATTCAGGGTAACTATTGAGAGATATGAATTTAGTGCCATTGTATTGCCTGTAAGGTCACTGTTATTGTATATGGTCTCTGTTCCTTTCTGATCTACCACTTGTAGGCTCTCTCTTTGCTTAGAGGACCCCTTTCAATATTTCCTGTAGAGCTGGTTTGTTATTTGCAAATTCTTTCAGTTGTTGTTTGTCCTGGAAGCTTTTAATCTCTCCTTCTATTTTCAATGATAGCCTAGCTGGATATAGTATTCTGGGCTGCATGTTTTTCTCGTTTAGTGCTCTAAAAATATCATGCCAGCTCTTTCTGGCCTGCCAGGTCTCTGTGGATAAGTCAGCTGTCAATCTAATATTTTTACCATTGTATGTTACAGACTTCTTTTCCCGGGCTGCTTTCAGGATTTTCTCTTTGTCACTGAGACTTGTAAATTTTACTATTAGGTGACGGGGTGTGGGCCTATTCTTATTGATTTTGAGGGGCGTTCTCTGAACCTCCTGAATTTTGATGCTCGTTCCCTTTGCCATATTGGGGAAATTCTCCCCAATAATTCTCTCCAGTATACCTTCTGCTCCCCTCTCTCTTTCTTCTTCTTCTGGAATCCCAATTATTCTAATGTTGTTTCGTCTTATGGTGTCACTTAATTCTCGAATTCTCCCCTCGTGGTCCAGTAGCTGTTTGTCCCTCTTTTGCTCAGCTTCTTTATTCTCTGTCATTTGGTCTTCTATATCACTAATTCTTTCTTCTGCCTCATTTATCCTAGCAGTGAGAGCCTCCATTTTTGATTGCACCTCATTAATAGCTTTTTTGATTTCAACTTGGTTAGATTTTAGTTCTTTTATTTCTCCAGAAAGGGCTTTTATATCTCTCGAGAGGGTTTCTCTAATATCTTCCATGCCTTTTTCGAGCCCGGCTAGAACCTTGAGAATTGTCATTCTGAACTCTAGATCTGACATATTACCGATGTCTGTATTGATTAGGTCCCTAGCCTTCGGCACTGCCTCTTGTTCTTTTTTTTGCGTTGAATTTTTACGTCTTGTCATTTTGGCCAGATAAGAATAAATGAAGGGGCAAGTAAAATACTAAAAGGGTGGCAACAACCCCAGGAAAATATGCTTTAACCAAATTGGAAGAGATCCAAAATCGTGAGTGGGGAGAAAGGGGATAAAAAGAGGTTCAAAAAGAAAGAAAGAAAAAAAAAAAAAGAAAAAAGAAAAGAAAAAAAAAGAAAAGAAAAAAAAATTTTTTTTTTAAAAAAGAAAACACCTGAGAAAAATGTAAAAAAGAAAGTATATATATATTAGATAAACTAGTAAAAAATCGTTAAAAAAGAAAAAGGTAACAGTTAAAAAAAAAAATTTATCCTAAGGCGAGAAGAAAAAGAAAGAAAAAAAAAAATGAAAAAGAAAAAATTAAATTAACTGCAAGACTAAAAAAAATCACAGGAAAAAAGCCATGAGTTCCGTGCTTTGCTTTCTCCTCCTCTGGACTTCTGCTGCTCTCCTTGGTATTGAAACCGCACTCCTTGGTAGGTGAACTTGGTCTCGGCTGGATTTCTTGTTGATCTTCTGGGGGAGGGGCCTGTTGTAGTGATTCTCAAGTGTCTTTGCCCCAGGCGGAATTGCACCGCCCTTACCTGGAGCCGGGGTGAGTAATCCGCTCGGGTTTGCTTTCAGGAGCTTTTGTTCCCTGAGCGCTTTCCATAGCGTTCTGGAGGACGGGAATACAAATGGCGGCCTCCTGGTCTCCGGCCCGGAGGAGCCGAGAGCCCAGGGCCCCACTCCTCATTGCGCCCTCAGAGAACAGTGCCCAGTTACTCCCGTCTGCCTGACCTCTGGCCACGCTCCGAGCTCACCGAGCCTGCCATCGGTTCAAGGTAACACCGAGCTGCGAGCTTACTGTGTGCTCTGTTTCTGTAGCCGGCTTTCCCGTTCCAATACCCGCAAGCTCTGCGACACTCAGACACCCCTGATCCTTCTGTGACCCTGCGGGACCTGAGGCCATGCTGACCCCGCGTGGGCTTCGCCTCGGTTTAGCCTCTGGAGCGATGTCCCTCAGCGGAACAGACTTTTAAAAGTCCTGATTTTGTGCGCGTTTGCTCCGCCGCTTGCCGGGAGCCGGCCCCTCCCCCCCGGGGTCTATCTTCCCGTCGCTTTGGATTCACTTCTCCGCCGGTCCTACCTTTCAGAAAGTGGTTGTTTTTCTGTTTCCAGAATTGCTGTTCTTCTTCTCTTCGATCTGCCGATGGATTTTCAGGTGTTTGCAATCTTTAGATAAGCTATCTAGCTGATCTCCAGCTAGCTGAAGCAGTCTCAGCTTGCTACTTCTCCGCCATCTTGACTCCTCCCCCTCCAGACTGTGCCTCTTTTAAACAACAAACATTTAGTATTCACAGTACCAGAGGCTGACGGTCCAAGATGAGAGTACTGGCAGGGTCAGGTTCTGGTGAAGACCATCTTCTGAGTTGCAAACTGTCCACTTCTCAGTGTGTCCTCGCTTGGTGGGAAAAGCAAGGCATCTCTCTCAGCTTTCTTTTATAAGATCATTAATTTTATTTATGAATGTCTGGTCATCTATGACCAAAGGCCACACCTCCCAAGACTATCACATTGGGCATGACGATTTTAATGAATTTGTGGGATCATATTGAACCTCTAGCAGTAAGTTAATTGTAAAACTCAAACCCAACCAAAATTTATGATTATATAAATGTTGTTTCATATCATATTCACTGTACCCTTAAAGGAGAATGTTCAGACTATAGTACAAATTTATTCTTTTCTTTCAGTTACCATATTATACCATACACACACACACACACATATATATATTGCTTATATATGTGTTGCTTATGTCTATATATGGCAAAAATATGCCGTGTGTGTGTGTGTGTATATATATGTATGTGTGTGTGTGTGTATATATATATATATATATATATATATATATATATAGCTTAATCCTTATGCATTTGTGTTGCTTTGTATTCCTGGTATTTCTGATTGTTTTTTTAAAAAGATTTATTTATTTATCTGGAAGAGAGAAACAGAGTGCTGAGAGAAAGAGTAAGGGGGGAGGGGCAGAGTGAGAAAAATCTCAGGCAGACTGTCTGCTGAGGGCAGAGCCCTGTGCAGGGATCCAGCTCACCACATAGGAAATCATGACCTGAGCTGAAGTCATGAGTTGGTTGCTTAACCCACTGAGCCACCCAGTAACTTCTCTAATTGATTTAAAAAAATAAAAAAGATAAAGTATATGATTATTTACAAATCACTCATATTCTGACTTCTTAATCTTATTTTTTGAATACTATCTGCTTGATTGTCAATATTTTTATAGCCCACTTCTTTTCTAACTTACAATTTTTAATTCCTAGGTCTGTTGCATAACTATCACCCTGAAATTCTTTATGTTGAATTCCGATTTAATCCTACTGTTGATTAGATCCAGTGTCTTTCTCCTTCATTATTCTGAATATTTTTTTTCTGCACTGTTTCTTCAAATATATTTTTAAAAGGAAGGTGCACAGTATTAAAGTTTCCCCATTTTTGCATATTGCAAAAACATTTCTCCTTTGTCTTTACACTTGATTGATAACTGATTATGTGTCAGATATATACTTTAGATTCAAGGTTATTTTCCTTCAAAACATTGGAGGCTATTCCACTTTCTTGTGGTCCATAGGGTGTCTGATACCTCTCTGATCTTAATTTCTTCATAGACAAATGGTTATGTTTTATGTTTCCTCTCGGGGAGCTTTTAGATATCTTTTGATCTTTGAGGTCCTGATATCTCACCAGGAGATATTTAGTTGTGTTTCTTTTGTCATTCCTCCAGATAATGAACACTTCTCTTTCTTCCTCATTGGGAAAATGTAAACTGCTCTTTCTTTTGTGATTCCCTCTTTTATATTTTCTCAGCATTGTTTGTATGGTGGTCCTCTTGTATGAAAAATGAATTTTCTGGATTGAGCCTCTATCTCTTTTGTTGGATTCTATATCCCAAAGTCCTTTCCTGTGTCCTGAACATGATCTCTTTTCTTCCACATTCTGTTCTTTAGTTTACATATCTTGGTCCTTTCTCTTTTGTGTTATCTTTCTTCACTGTCAGGTATTTCTGCTTATCCAACCATATTTGTGAAAGAAGAACAAAGCTGAAAATCTTAGTAGCTGTTGTTGATTTCCTTAGGAGACTTAGGCCTGTTTCCCCATCTTGCATACTGACTGTGTACATGGTAAACAAGTGTCAACTCGTTGCCTTTGCTTTAGGGAGAGGAGAGTTGGATTTAGACAGACTATACTCCACTTTCACTGCCAGAATAGGCATGTCTTTATCCTAGAATATCAGTTTCTAATGTAGGAGCCTAGTTTTTCCCGAGAAAATGATCCCACGCCACCTTGATGCCATCCTAGATTTACCCTGGGAACCACTGACCCGGCAGTCACCATTTTTTTTTTTTTTTTTTTAAGAATTTATTTATTTATTTGACAGAGAGAGATCACAAGTAGGCAGAAAGACAGGCAGAGAGAGAGAGGAAGAAGCAGGCTCCCTGCCGAGCAGAGAGCCTGATGCGGAACTCAATCCCAGGACCCAACATCATGGCCTGAGCCGAAGGCAGAGGTTTAAACCACTGAGCCACCCAGGTGCCCAGTCACCTTTTTTTTAAAGAGGTAATACTTATTATCCTTTGATCATAAAGAAGGATACAAATGTAAGTCACCAGTATTATTTTGGGGACAAAATACTTGTTTTCTTCCCTTGGAACACTTTAGCAATTTTTCTACAAAGTTAATTGATATCATCAGCTATAACATTGCACAAAAATGGTTAAAGGAGAGCAACTACAATGTATTGGTAAGTATTCACTATCTACATGGCTTATTTACCTAAGCAAAGAATACCGCAACAACACCAATACAAAATTCAAATTAAAATAAAAGGTTTTTTGTTGTTACAAGAATGGCTATTACGAGTGATGGAACTGTCAAAAATGGGGCACCCAATTTTGGGCACCCAAAAATTGGATGGCTCAGTTAGTTAAATGTCTGACTGTTGATCTCAGGGCACTGAGATCTCAGGGTGGTGATCTCAGATTGTGAGATCATGGCAGGCTTTGCACTGAGCATAGAGCCCGCTTAAGATTCTCACTCTCCCTCTGCCCTTTTCCCCACTCTGCCTCTCTCTTTAAAAAAAAAAAAAAAAAAAAGCTAAAAGGAAATAAACCTGTCAAAAATTTAAAATTAGGGGCATCTGGGTGGCTCAGTGGGTTAAAGCCTTTGCCTTCGACTCAGGTCACGATCCCAGGGTTCTGAGATCGAGCCCCACATGGGGTTCTCTGTTCAGCAGGGAGCCTGCTTCCCTTCTTCTCTCTCTGCCTATCTCTCTGCCTA
Organism: Mustela nivalis; assembly: GCF_964662115.1. Classification (NCBI taxonomy): domain Eukaryota; kingdom Metazoa; phylum Chordata; class Mammalia; order Carnivora; family Mustelidae; genus Mustela; species Mustela nivalis. The sequence goes on from NC_139033.1 coordinate 69,690,613, forward strand.
CTTGTGATCTCTGTCTGTCAAATAAATAAATAAAATCTTTTAAAAAAAATTTAAAATTAACAGATTCAATATCTCTTTCTGCCCCAAATATAGCAAAACTTTAGTCCTACTCTTACATTTCCTATTTCCTCTGATGGCATTCCTTTCTCTTTTTAAATTTAAATTCAATTAATTAACATATAATTATACAATAATATATAATTATATAACATGTAATGTATGTAATATATATTTATATTATATAACATATTATATATAATTATATAACTCATAGACAGAATACATACAGAAAAGATAGGTCTATGGTATTATTTTGCCAAATTCTATGGATATAAATCTGAGAATAAGAATGAAACAGATGACTCTCAAGGAAAATATATAGATAAAATTTGTATCAAAGAAGTTAGAAATCTTAAGCAAATCAATAAGAGAAGGAAGAAACTGAGAATGTTATGAATTGATCCTGCTTTGACCCTGGAGCTGAAAAATTCAAGCCAGGCAGAGATATATTTACAAATCGATTCTTTCTTAAATGCAACAAATAGAAATTTACGAATATCAGGGTGCCTGGGAGGGTGACTAACTCTTTAATCAATTCTTTTTTTCTTTTAACTTTTTTTTTTTAACATGTAATATATTATTTGACCCAGGAGTACAAGTCTGTGAGTCGTCAGGCTTACACACTTCACAACACTCACCAATGTCCATAACCCAACCACCCTCTCCATCACCCTCTCCACCCAGGAACCCTCAGTTACTTTTGTGAGATTAAGACTCACTTACGGTTTGTCTCCGTCCTGATCCCATCTTGTTTCATTTATTCTTTTCCAACCCCCAAACCCCCCACATTGCATCTCCACTTCCTCATATCAGGGAGATCATATGATAGTGGTCTTTCTCTGACTGAATTATTTCGCTAAGCATAATGCCTTCTAGTTTTATCCACATCGTTGCAAATGGCAAGATTTCATTTATCTTGATGGCTGCATAGTATTCCATTGTGTATATATACCACATCTTCTTTATCCATTCATCTGTTGATGGACATCTAGGTTCTTTCCATAGTTTGGCTATTGTGGACATTGCTGCTATAAACATTCGGGTGCACGTGCCCCGTCGGATCACTACATTTGTATCTTTAGGATAAATACCCAGTACTGTGATTGCTGAGTCATAGGGTAACTCTATTTTCAACCTTTTGAGGAAGCTCCATGCTGTATTCCAGAGTGGCTTCACCAGCTTGCATTCCCACAAACAGTGTCAGAGGGTTCCACTTTCTCCTCATCTTCCCCAACATCTGTCATTTCCTGACTTGTTAATTTTACCCATTCTGTCTAGTGTGAGGTGGTATCTCTCTGTGGTTTTGATTTGTATTTTCCTGATGCCAAGTGATGTTGAGCAATTTTTCATGTGTCTGTTGGCCATCTGGATGTTTTCTTTGCAGATATGTCTGTTCATGTCCTCTACCCATTTCTTGATTGGATTATTTGTTCTTTGAGTGTTGAGTTTGAGAAGTGCTTTATAGCTTTTGGATACTAGCCCTTTATCTGATATGCCATTTGTGAACATCTTCTCCCATTCTGTCAGTTGTCTCTTGGTTTTGTTGACTGTTTCCTTTGCTGTGCAAAAGCTTTTGATCTAGATAAAGTCCGAGTAGTTCATTTTTGCCCTTGTTTCCCTTGCCTTTGGTGATGTTTCTAAGAAGAATTTGCTGTGGCTGAGGTCAAAGAGTTTGCTGCCTGTGTTCTTCTCAAGGATTTTGATGGATTCCTGTCTCACATTGAGGTGTTTCATTCATTTTGAGTCTATTTTTATGTGTGATGTAAGGAAATGGTCTAGTTTTCATTTTTCTGCATGTGGCTGTCCAATTTTCCTAACTCCATTTGTTGAAGAGACTGTCTTTTTTCCATTGGACATTCTTTCCTGCTTTGTTGAAGATTAGTTGACCATAGAGTTGATGGTCTATTTCTGGGCTCTCTATTCTGTTCCATTGATCTATGTGTCTGTTTTTGTGCCAATACCATACTGTCTTGATGATTATAGCTTTGTAACAGAGCTTGAAGTCTGGAATTGTAAGGCAAAGAACTTCGGATTTCTTTTTCAACATTCCTCTGGCTATTTGGGGTCTTCTCTGGTTCCATATAAATTTAGGATTATTTGTTCCATTTCTTTGAAAGAAAAAAAAAGGATGGTATTTTGATAGGGATTGCATTAAATGTGTAGATAGCTTTAGGTAGCATAGACATGTTCAAAATATTTGTTCTTCCAATCCATGAGCATGGAACATTTTTCCATTTCTTTGTGTCTTCCTCAATTTCTTTCATGAGTACATTATAGTTTTCTGGGTACAGATTCTTTGCCTCTTTTGTTAGGTTTCATCCTAGGTATCTTATGGTTTGGGGTGCTATTGTAAATGGGATCAACTTCTTAATTTCTCCTTCTTCTGTCTTGTTGTTGGTGTAAGGAAATGTAACTCATTTCTGTGCATTGATTTTATATCCTGACACTTTACTGAATTCCTGTACAAGTTCTAGCAGATTTAGGGTGGAGTCTTCTGGATTTTCCACATAAAGTATCATATCATTTACAAGGAGTGGTAATTTGACTTCTTCTTTGCCGATTTGGATGCCTTTAATTTCTTTTTGTTGTCTGATTGCTGAGGCTAGGACTTCTAGTACTATGTTGAATAGCAGTGGTGATAATGGACATCCCTGCAGGGGAAAAGCTCTCAGCTTATCTCCATAGAGGATGATATTTGCTGTGGGTTTTTCTTAGATGGCTTTGAAGATATTGAGGAATCCCTACACCTTGAAGAGTTTTGACCAAAAAAGGATGCTGCACTTTGCCAAATGCTTTTTCAGCATCTGTTGAGAATATCATATGGTTCTTGTTCTTTCTTTTATTAATGTATTGTATCACATTAATTGATTTGTGGATGTTGAACCAAACTTGCAGCCCAGGAATAAATCACACTTGGTTGTGGTGAATAATCCACTTAATGTACTGTTGGATCCTACTGGCTAGTATTTTGGTGAGAATTTTTTTTTTTAATTTTTATTTATTTGACAGAGATCACAAGTAGGCAGAGAGATTTTGGTGAAAATTTTCACATCTCTGTTCATCAAGAATATTGGTCTTTAGTTCTCATGTTTGATGGGGTCTTTGTCTGGTTTTGGGATCAAGGTGATGCTGGCCTCATAAGATGAGCTTGGAAGTTTTCCTTCCATTTCTATTTTTTGGAAGTTATTAATTCTTCTTTAAATGTTTGGTAGAATTTTCCTGGTAAGTTGTCTGGCCCTGGTATCTTGTTTATTGGTAGGTTTTTGATGACTGCTTCAATCTTCTTCCCAGTAATGGGTCTGTTCAGGTTTTCAGTGTCTTCCCAGTCCATTCTGGTGGTTTATATAACTCTAGGAATGCATCCATTTCTTCCAGACTGTCAAATTTACTGGCGTATAGTTGTTCAAAATATGTTCTTATAATTGGTTTATTTCATTGGTTTGGGTTGTGATCTTTCCTCTTTCATTCATGATTTTATTTATTTGTGTCCTTTCTCTTTTCTTTTTGGTAAGTCTGGCCAGGGGCTTATCAGTCTTATCAATTCTTTCAAAGAACCAACTCCTAGTTTTGTTGATTTTTTCTATTGTTTTGTTGTCATTGTTGTTGTTTGTTTCAATTTCATTGAATTCTGCTCTGGTCATTATTATTTCTCTTCTCCTGCTGGGTTTAGGCTTTCTGTGTTGTTCTTTCTCCAGATCCTTTAGGTGTAGGGTTAGGCTGTATATTTGAGACTTTTCTTGTTTCTTGAAAAAGGATTGTATCGCTATATATTTTCCTCTCAGGACAACATTTGCTGTGTCCCTCAGATTTTGAACAGTTGTGTTTTCATTATCATTTGTTTCCATGATTTTTTTTCAATTCTTCTTTAATTTCCTGGTTAACCCATTCATTCTTTAGTAGGATGCTCTTTAGCCTCCATGTATTTGAGCTCTTTCCAACTTTCCTCTTGTGATTGAGTTCTAGCATCAGAACATTGTGCTCAGAACATATGCAAGGAATGATCCTGATCTTTTCGTACCATTTGAGACCTGCTTCGTGACTCAGGATGTGATCAACTCTGGAGAATGTTCCATGTGCACTAGAGAAGAATGTGTATTCTGTTGCTTTGGGTTGGAATGTTGTGAATATATCTGTAATGTCCTTCTGGTCCAGTGTGTCATTTAAGGCCTTTATTTCCTTGTTGATCTTTTGCTTGGATGATTGTCCATTCCAGTGAAGGGGGTGTTAAAGCCCCCTACTATGATTCTATTATTGTCAATGTATTCCTTTGATTTTGTTATTAATTGGTTTATATAGTTGGCTGCTCCGATGTTAGGGGCATAGGTATTTAAAATTGTATTTTCTTGTTGGACAGACCCTTTAAGTATGATATAGTGTCCTTCCTCATCTCTTATTATAGTCTTTGGCTTAAAATATAATTTATTTGATATAAGGATTGCCACCCCAGCTTTCTTTTGATGTCCATTAGCATGGTAAATTGTTTTCCATCCCTCACTTTCAATCTGGAGGTGTCTTTGAGACTAAAATGAGTTTCTTGCAGACTGTGTATTGATGGGTTTTGTTTTTTTTTATCCATTCTGATATCCGTGTCTTTTGATTGGGGCATTTAGCCCATTTACATTCAGGGTAACTATTGAAAGATACTAATTTATTGCCTTTGTATTGCCTGTAAGGTGACTGTTAGTGTATATTGTGTCTGTTCCTTTCTGGTCTACTACTTTTAGGCTCTCTCTTTGCTTAGAGGACCCCCTTCAATATTTCCTGTAGGGCTGGTTTGGTGTTTGCAAATTCTTCTAATTTTTGTTTGTCCTGGAAGCTTTTTATCTCTCCATTTTCAATTGTAGCATAGCTGGATATAGTATTCTTGACTGCATATTTTTCTCATTTAGTGTCTGAATATATCATGCCAGTTGTTTCTGGCCTGCCAGGTCTCTGTGGCTAAGTCTGCTGCCAATCTAATATTTTTACCATTGTATATTACAAACTTCTTATCCCGAGCTGCTCTCAGGCTTTTCTCTTTGTCACTAAGACTTGTAAGTTTTACTATTAGATGATGGGGTATGGACCTATTTTTATTGATTTTGGGGATGTTCTCTGTGCCTCCTGGATTTTGATGCTTGTTCCTTTTGCAGTATTAGGGAAATTCTCTATTATAATTTGTTCCAATATACCTTCTGCCCCTCTCTGTTTCTTCTTCTTCTGGAATCCCAATTACTCTGATATTGTTTCATCTTATGGTATCACTTATCTCTCGAATTCTCCCCTTGTAGTCCAGTAGCTGTTTTTCTCTCTTTTGCTTATTCTCCATTGCTTATCTTCTGTATCACTAATTCTCTCTTCCGCTTCATTTATCCTAGCAGTAAGAGCCTCCATTTTTGAATGCACCTCATTAATAGCTTTTTTTTTTTTTTCCAGCTTGGTTAGATTTTAGTTCTTTTATTTCTCCAGAAAGGGCTTTTATTACTCCAGACAGGGTTTATCTAATATCTTTCATGCCTTTTTTGAGCCCACCTAGCACCTTGAAAATCATCATTCTGAACTCAAGATCTGACATATTACAAAGGTCTTTACTGATTAGGTCCCTAGCCTTTGGTACTGCCTCTTATTCTTTTTTTTTTTTTTTTGTGGTGAGTTTTTCTGCCTTGTCATTTAATCCTAATATGAATATATGAATGAGAGAATAAAATACTAAAAGGGTGGCAAAGACCCCAGAAAAATGTATGCTAACCAAACCAGGAGAGACCCCTAATCAGGGGACAAAAAAGGGGGTAAAAAGATATTTTTAAAAATTAAAAAAAAATATATATATATAGGACTGGTGAATAGAACAGTGCCGCCCACTTGATTTTTTTGGTTTAGTTTGGTCTCATAGAAGAAACTACCTCCCAAAATTTAAAAGAATGAAAAACTTATATATACAAAAATAAGAGTAAACATGATGAAGGAATGGAATATGACTGTAAAGATGAAAATAAAAAATATATATTCTAAAAAAGGAATTTATAAGATCAGTTGGTTGGAAAAAGAAAGAAAAAGAAAATGGAGAGAATTTGCTTTTGTTGGATACTAGAACAAAGCTCTGTGCTAGATTTAGGGTATATTTTATCTATTAGAAGAAATTGTATCTAAAAATTTCTTTATGAAAAAACCCTTTATATATATAAAAAATAAAGTTATATAATGAAGGATAAAATATGACTATAATAATGAAGGTTTAAAATGATTTTTTAGAAAGATATTATTAAGATAAACTAGTTAAAGAACATTAAAAGAGGAAAGAGAAAAAGATAAGAAATTAGAATTAAAAAAATTTTAAAATTTTTAATTATCTTTGCAAGACTAAAGAGTCAGGGGGAGAAAGTCATGAATTTCATGCTTTGCTTTCTCCTCTCTGGAATTCTGCTGTTTCCTTGAGTAGTGAGCTTGCTCTTGGCTAGATGTTCTTGCTGATCTTCTGGGGGAAGGGCCTGTTGCAGTGATTCTCAAATGTCTGTCTGAGGTGGAATTATGCTGCCTTTGCCAGGGGCCAGGCTAAGTAATCTGCTCAGGTTCACTCTTGGGAGCTTTTGTTCCCTGAACCTTTTCCGTAGAGCTCTGAAGGTTGAGAATAAAAATGGTGGTCTCCCAATCTCCAGCCCAGAGGAACTGAGAGCTCAGGGCCCCACTCCTCAGAGCACCCTCAGAGAAAGGTGGTTAATCACTCCCATCTTCCTGGCTTCCAGCTGTGTTCTGAGCTCACCTGGCCTCTGACCGAGTGTTTCAGTCTCTGGCACACAGCCCTATTTGGAGTCTCCAAATCAGCAGATTCCTGCCTCCAAAGAAGGAAGGTGAATGTCTCTGGATCTACCAGTTGTAGGGTCCCTGCTCAAAGAGCAGTGGCCCAACTGTCCTGAGGATCAGTTTAAGGTAACCTCAAACTGAGAGCTCATTCCTCAGCTCTATCTCTGTAGTCAGCTTCCCCACTCTGATACATATGAGTGTATGAGTGTCTGCTACACTCAGACACCCCTGATCCTGCTGTGACCCCGCATGACCTGAGACCACACTGTCCGTGCCAGGGCTCCACCCCCACTTAGCCTCTGTAGTGATGTCCTTCAGGAGCATACTTCTAAAAGTTTGGATTTTGTGCTCCACTGCTTTGCCGCTTGCTGGGAGCTGGCCCCTCCCCACCGTGGTCTATCTTCCTTTTGCCTTGGATTCACTTCTCCACAGGTCCTACCTTTCAGAAAGTGGTCCATTTTCTATTTCTAGAATTGCTGCTCTTCTTCTTTTCAATCTCCTGTTGAGTTTGTAAGTGTTTGGAATGGTTTGATAACTATCTAGCTGAACTTCTGCAACCTGACATCATCTCAGTCTGCTACTCCTCCACGATCTTCACTCCTTTCCCCAATTCTTTTTTCAATTCTTTCAGTTTTTGTCTCAAGTATTTTGATGCTATGTTGTTAGGTACATGCACTTTTAAGACTATTTTGCCTTCTGTAAGAATAGATTTATTGTCATTATGCCCTATTTATAGCTGGTAATTTTTCTTGTTCTATACTCTACTTTGACTAAAATTAACATAGCTACTGCAGTGTCTATTTGATTATTTTTAACCTGATATATATTTTTACTTTTAACTTATCTTTATGTTTGATATGGGTTTCTTTATATTTGATATGGGTTTCTTATAGACAACATACAGTTGGGTATTTTGTGTTTTGTTAATTCACTCTAGCATCCTGTGTCTTTTAATGAACGTATTTATACCATTCATATTTAAAGTGATACTGATATAATTGTAGTAATGTCTATTCTGCTTGGAGCTGTTTTATACTCACAGCATTTGTCCTCATATTTTTCCTCCTCTTACTCTGCCTTCTCTGATTTTAATTGAGCATTTTATGATTCTGTTCAATTTTCTTTTAGTGAATCAATTATACATCTTGTTTTTTTAAAAAGTGACCATCCTAGAGTTTACAATGTTTATTTATTTGACAGAGAGAGATCACAAGTAGGCAGAGGCAGAGGAGAGGAGAAAGAGGAGAAAGCAGGCTCCCTGCTGAGCAGAGAGCCCAATGTGGGGCTCAATCCCAAGACCCTGAGATCATGACCTGAGCCAAAGGCAGAGGCTTTAACCTACTAAGCCACCCAGGCCCCCCTACAATGTCATTTTTAAGTAAAATAAGACCTCCTTCTAATAACACTATTGTATTTTACATGTAGTATAAGTATCTTAAATCAGAGATAGTCCCAGTTCCTCCCTCATACCCTTTATATTACTATTACACATTTCACTTATCAATATGCAATAATCTTTGTCTTTTGAGACTGTTTTTCTTGCCTTTTGTCATGCTGTGTAATTTTTTTTGTCTAAAGATGGATGTTTTGTATTGGGTAATAGAAACTACTGAAGTTAATAGGCCTTTAGAATGAGAAATTATATTCTCCCTAGCAGCTGTATTGTGCTTACTGCGTCCTGTATCTGTAGATGACAGAGGCTTCAGATTCCTCTTGAGCACTTATGTTTGTTCTCTGCTTGACTTTGGGCTTCCCTAAGTCCTCTTCCTCAGAGAGAATCTGTGTCTTGCAACCCTCAGCTGTAATTCACTGTTACTTTATGAGAGTCTTGTTGGTTTGTCAGAAAGGTGTAGGGAAGAGAGAACATTCTACAATTTTCTGATTAAATCTCAGTCTTTCAGTGGCCCTGAGTCTCAGATATGAACCTTATGAACATTTCTCCAGTTAAGTATAGTACTCCTCCATACCCCCAGTTCCTTTCCTGGTTGCAATATTCCCAATGCAATGTTTGACGCTTCAAACCCTGTTGAATAATTGACCATTTTTCTCCTTTAAATGAGAAAGAAAGTTGAGGGGGCTGGTTTGGGAATGTCTTTCTCCAGTTGGGATAAAAACTCTGGAAAAATCTTTTCCCTCTTGGGAGTAGGTGGAGTTGGGAAGAGGGCTCTTGGCATATTTTGCAATAATTGCTCTTCCTCTTCCTGCCAGAGCTACAGGTGGATCTTTCTGGGATTCACTATAAGAATCTCATGGGCTTCCTGGAGGTAAAGCCAATGAATTGTAGGATCCCTCTTAAGACCGTGGTCCTCCTAGTTTCTTACTCTGTTCTCATTCACACTCAGCATCCAACAATTTCTAAAAATTACCATTTCAATGTTCTTACAGTTTATGATGCTAGCAAGTTCTGATTCAGTTAAGCATATCTTCTATGTGTCTCCAGATTCACCTGTCTCTACAGATTTCCAGATGTCAGTCTGCACTGCAACTTCAGTAATCTGATGGTTTCAAGAAAAATTACTGATTTTCATTTTGTCCAGCTTTTTCTTTTTTCTTGTAAAGACAGAAGATATGACATCCAAGCTATTTACATATTGGAACTGAATCCAGAAGTCACTGAAAAGTCTTTTAAATATGCCTCTTCATCTCTTAAAGAAATTCAAAATAAAAAGACAATGTATTATTTTCTTTTAAACTTACAATTCAGACAGAAGGATCTTATGTTTATAAAAATACACATACATACATATAGGAAATTTTGGATTACATAATTAATTATACTTAATTTTTAGTTCCTCATCTGTCTGAAATGTGAATTCACTGGGCAATTGATATTCCTGGAAAGTCTTCCTTGTCTTAATTATAATTTATACTTCTCTTGATAATGACACAAAGTTGTTTATATATATGTGTGATATCCATATAACATATATATTCATATATGTATGGTTATTTATATATATATATGTTACATATACGTATATGCATAGTTATTTTTATATATACACATATATAATATGTATGTGTATATATACACATATATATACACACACACAATATTAGCCTAAGGTGCCCTGAGAAAAACCTCAAGTCTCATTTCCCTTTGTGTTGTCCTTCCAGATTACTCGGTATTCTCTATTCTATATTCTGAGTTACTGGACTGGCTCTCATGCTATTTAGTTTTCCTTTTTCATTTCAGGTTTCATTTGATACTTTATTCTACCTATTTACTTCCATTAAGACCAAGCCTATGAAAACTTTGTATAAAATAAAGTCCATGGCTTTCAATAGGTCCTGAAAGGTCACTCTATCAGCAAATTAATAAACTTTGAGGTGTATATTTTGTCTATTTTTTTAAACACTTTTGCTAATTTTCATGTCCTCAGCTTTGTCCTAATTAAGTGTCATTTTCCAGGTAAGCAATGAATGGATAAATGGAGTGCTACCATCTTTCATATAAGGCACATATGAGGCCACATCAAGTCCTTGTGTGATAAACAAAGTAACTCTGAGGATACAAAATAAGACCCTTACAATTGTGGTTAATATTCAAAGTCTGCTCATTAATTCTGTATAATTTGCTTCATTAAGTTTGTGAGAATCTGAATCCTTATGCCTTATATATATTCATAACCTGACTCTATGAATTTAATTAAAGAAAATCATTTAACATCAAGTCTTCAAAAGAAAACATAAATTTCTCACTAATATGTTTAAAACAAATTTCCTATACTATCTCTTTAAATATTAGCAATACAAGAAAGGAACTGCCAACAAGCATATTTTTGAACATGTACTGGGCTCTCAGTGACTACTCAAATTTCTTTGATGAAAGAAAACAGGTGTGATCCTCGACATCTTTCAGAGATGGTGTAACAGGATACACATTTATTCTTCCAAATTTTATTTATGTTGGCAATGGTTAATTTTTCTAATACACTCCATTTCCCTCACTTAGTGATGTTTCACTAATAGCATCACTGAAGCCCACTTGGACAGAGGTAATATCTGATACAAGTGGATGGATCCATATTAAATTAACTAGGAGCCAAGGGAATGCTTGAGGTCAGGTGTTCCAACCAGGCTTTCATTAGGCGTTTGCATTCCAGGAAATATTTGCCTTCAACGACCAAAAGTACTGTGAAAACCCATCTGTAAGCCCGAGTTTTAGACTATCTTGGTAATAATAAAGATTCATTTTTGAATCATAAAGATAGCTTGTTCACTTGAAAGCAAGCTGGGATACATAAGGAATTAGGTATTAAAGGGCTACATGGATCTCTTTATTGCATCAGTACCTCCCATGACCTTCTGTAAGGAAAAGCATCTTCTGCCAGAAACCTTTACACTCCTAGTACATAATCCTCTAAAAATTCTGAATTTAGTAATAGATGCACAGGTGTGATTTGAGGTTAGTGAACAGTAAGAGACTGAGTCACCAGCATTATATAATATGACTCATAGTTGGAGGAAAAAAATCATAATTCATTGAACTAAAAAAGTTATGTGCCTGATTTCTCCTGAGCCCATAATTTTAGAGCAGTAATCAGGGATACTGCAGACTTTTTAAGTGCCTGTAAGTTTATACTTCTGTTTTCCCTGGAATGTAAATAGAGACTCATTTTTTCCACTCTTCTTTGGCATCTACTGAGGCTGTATCCATGAGCTAACAACCAAAGTCCTTTTTCATTAATAAAGTAACAACCACTTGGTTAAATAAACACAAGGAAATTTTGAAATTATCTTGGAGTATATTTACTGAAGATCATTCTGTATGTATTAATTTATTTATATTTTATGTATATTCTTAAGGTTTTATTTAGAGTTTATAGTATGATTAAAAATTAATATTAAGTTTTTAAAATGTTATTGTATTGTTTTTGTATATTTAATGTATGTTTAAAGGCTTTGAATTCTGACCTCTATTACAACGAAAGCTTTCCAGTTTCTCATGTCCTACACGGTCCTCCTCGACATCCCCTTTCTGTCCTTGCCAACAAATCTTCCAAATATCTGTTTGATTCTTGAAGTGGGGCCAAGTGGAATGAGCATGATCTATGAAATGAGTCAGTGAATAAAAAAAACTAGATACTGTTTTCAAAGGGAGACCCAGTACACCAGGTTCCAAAGCTGCACCTGTGTCTCCAGTCAGAATGGAAATGGAGCATAGGAAATTTCAGGAACTTGTCAAGTTCAGTCTTCTAATTGTTGGCAGAGCACTGTATTCTATGCAAGAATGCTGGCCAAACTAGCAGCAGGATGCTTAATCCTATATATGAGAATCACAGCAAGAAAAGCACCACCTTCTTTTATTCACTAGAACCTGTACCTTTTATCTCTAATACTCAATCCAAACCTATTTCAAATGTGAGTTTTTAATTCAATGATTATGAAACTTATTCTTCAATTGCAGAATTTCTTATAAAATCTCCCTGTTAACCTCTAGAAATAAAAAGGGGGAAGATAATTGGTCAAATAAATTAGAAAATGCTTTGTACTTTTGAAGAGTTACAAATATTAACATGTTAAATCTTTTTAACCGTCTTTTCCAAACCCCCCCCCGAAAAAAAATATACTGAAAAGTCAAGTAGCTATTCTTAAACAGAACACACGTCTAGAAATAGCAGTCAAGCAAAAATTTCCTGAATTTTATCCAGCGTTATAGACCCAAATGCTCCTTATTCTAAGGAATATCATTTGTTTTTGTTTTTCCTCTTAGCTTTATCTTAGTGAGAAATAATATTGTAAGTTAAAATTCAGGAAACAGTAACCTCAGAGATTTTTAAATGGCGACCTATTCCCAATACACATATTTTAATTTCACATGTACATTTACCAGTTACAGATTTTTTTTTTTTTGGTAATATGAAAATATGCATTCGGAATGTATTCTGCAATTCATTATTATCAATATAAATTCTTTTTGAAAATCATTTTGTGTCTGCATATGTACTTGAGAATCAAGTATTAGAACTTTTAAATAATACCATTTTAACCATTATCTTTAATTATTGATCTTACTTTAGCTGGCTCATTTGGTAAGAATAAAAAGGTCAGGTGTCAGTAGATGAAATTAATATCATAAAGCTTTTTCCCCCTCATTTTTATAGGGACATACATTGAGCTCCGTCTGGCATTCAGAGCAATGCACAGAGATCAACACTGCAATTAGGAAAGTGATGAAATATCTAACTTGGGAGTTGGACAATTACAGGAAAATAGCCTCATGTAACAAATCCTTATGGTTTATCATTATAAGTTTGCTCACATATATATATATGTTTAACCCCTCAAGAGGAGGAGCCATTTTGATTACAGACCATTAAATAAAAGCAAACTTCTTCACAACTTAGATTTTATTAATATTCCTTCATTTAAGCTATCAATATTTTAAGGTGAGATTTCTTTAAATTTTGTCCAAGACTTCATACTTCTATTTTTAGTAAATCACATACCAATTGATGAAAGAGCTTGAGTAGTGATTTGGACATTGAAATCCTTGCAACTCAATAAGACTATCATTTATTAGGGACAAGAACTGGATCTCCAACCACTGTTGTGTGGAAAGAAAGGAAGAAGACAGGCTGAAAATTATGGCCAACCACCTCAGTTAGCTGAACTAGTTGGGCTTGCATGTCTTTTCCTTCTGTGCTCTTCCAGGACTTGACTTGAACTGTGGTCACACACCTGGAAATGAGCCCAAAATGGCATGAAGAAAACCTTGTTTCTGAATATGTCACCTGACTCACAACTGATCGAATAAAACCAATGCTAATAATTATTAAAGTTCAGAGAGTAATGCTGTTTTTTTTTAATTAAAAAATACAGAATGGGGGGCAAAGTATGCTGAGTGTGGAATGATGTAAATCTTCTATTCCACTTCTATTCACACCCCCCCAGGGTAACACTCTTAACTGTATATATTTTTACTTTTCTGATGGATAACACCATAATTCTAAAAAGAAAAATGCTTTATTTGCAAATGTTCTTCTACTTTAACCTCTGGCTATTTATTCACTTATTGATATAAAAGATAAGTGTTTATCCCATTTGCCATACTACTTATTCCTTTCTACAATTCTCGTATGTTTAAATAATTGTATTATAATTTTTAATTCTCCTATCAATTCCACTTACCACCCCAAATAATACAATTACTATTTCTTATTACATTAGCTTTAGAAATTATTATATTTCAAATAAAGAAATTGTACATCTACACTGCTCTCCAGTACCCACCGCTCTTTTGTTAACACTTACGTTGTTTAATATTATTAAATTTTGTTATCACCTTTTTTAATTATAATAATGCAGTATTTAGTATTGGAATATAGGTGTCGTTGTCCACTCAGGCTGCTGTAAGAAAATACTACAGACTGTGCCTCTTTTTTTTTTTTTTTTTTTAACTTTTTATTTTTTATAAACATATATTTTTATCCCCAGGGGTACAGGTCTGTGAATCACCAAGTTTACACACTTCACAGCGCTCACCAAAGCACATACCCTCCCCAATGTCCATAATTCCACCCCCTTCTCCCAAACCCCTTCCCCCCAGCAACCCTCAGTTTGTTTTGTGAGATTAAGAGTCACTTATGGTTTGTCTCCCTCCCAATCCCATCTTCTTTCATTTATTCCTCTCCTACCCACTTAAGCCTCCCTGTTGCATCACCACTTCCTCATATCAGGGAGATCATATGATAGTTGTCTTTCTCTGCTTGACTTATTTCGCTAAGCATGATACGCTCTAGTTCCATCCATGTTGTCGCAAATGGCAAGATTTCATTTCTTTTGATGGCTGCATAGTATTCCATTGTGTATATATACCACATCTTCTTGATCCATTCATCTGTTGATGGACATCTAGGTTCTTTCCATAGTTTGGCTATTGTGGACATTGCTGCTATAAACATTCGCGAACACGTGCCCCTTTGATCACTACGTTTGTATCTTTAGGATAAATACCCAATAGTGCAATTGCTGGGTCATAGGGCAGTTTTATTTTCAACATTCTGAGGAACCTCCATGCTGTTTTCCAGAGTGGCTGCACCAGCTTACATTCCCACCAACAGTGTAGGAGGGTTCCCCTTTCTCCACATCCTCGCCAGCATCTGTCATTTCCTGACTTGTTGATTTTAGCCATTCTGACTGGTGTGAGGTGATATCTCATTGTGGTTTTGATTTGTATTTCCCTGATGCCGAGTGATATGGAGCACTTTTTCATGTGTCTGTTGGCCATCTGGATATCTTCTTTGCAGAAATGTCTGTTCATGTCCTCTGCCCATTTCTTGATTGGATTATTTGTTCTTTGGGTGTTGAGTTTGCTAAGTTCTTTATAGATTCTGGACACTAGTCCTTTATCTGATATGTCGTTTGCAAATATCTTCTCCCATTCTGTCAGTTGTCTTTTGATTTTGTTAACTGTTTCCTTTGCTGTGCAAAAGCTTTTGATCTTGATGAAATCCCAATAGTTCATTTTTTCCCTTGCTTCCCATGCCTTTTGCGTTGTTCCTAGGAAGATGTTGCTGCGGCAGAGGTCGAAGAGATTGCTGCCTGTGTTCTCCTCAAGGATTTTGATGGATTCCTTTTGCACATTGAGGTCCTTCATCCATTTTGAGTCTATTTTTGTGTGTGGTGTAAGGAAATGGTCCAATTTCATTTTTCTGCATGTGGCTGTCCAATTTTCCCATCACCATTTATTGAAGAGGCTGTCTTTTTTCCATTGGACATTCTTTCCTGCTTTGTCGAAGATGAGTTGACCATAGAGTTGAGGGTCTATTTCTGGGCTCTCTATTCTGTTCCATTGATCTATGTGTCTGTTTTTGTGCCAGTACCATGCTGTCTTGATGATGATAGCTTTGTAATAGAGCTTGAAGTCCGGAATTGTGATGCCACCAACGTTGGCTTTCTTTTTCAATATCCCTTTGGCTATTCGAGGTCTTTTCTGGTTCCATATAAATTTTAGCATTATTTGTTCCATTTCTTTGAAAAAGATGGATGGTACTTTGATAGGAATTGCATTAAATGTGTAGATTGCTTTAGGTAGCATAGACATTTTCACAATATTTATTCTTCCAATCCAGGAGCATGGAACATTTTTCCATTTCTTTGTGTCTTCCTCAATTTCTTTCATGAGTACTTTATAGTTTTCTGAGTATAGATTCTGTGTCTCTTTGGTTAGGTTTATTCCTAGGTATCTTATGGTTTTGGATGCAATTGTAAATGGGATTGATTCCTTAATATCTCTTTCTTCTGTCTTGCTGTTGGTGTAGAGAAATGCAACTGATTTCTGTGCATTGATTTTATATCCTGACACTTTACTGAATTCCTGTATAAGTTCTAGCAGTTTTGGAGTGGAGTCTTTCGGGTTTTCCACATATAGTATCATATCATCTGCGAAGAGTGATAGTTTGACTTCTTCTTTGCCAATTTGGATGCCTTTAATTTCCTTTTGTTGTCTGATTGCTGAGGCTAGGACCTCTAGTACTATGTTGAATAGCAATGGTGATAATGGATATCCCTGCCCTGTTCCTGACCTTAGTGGAAAAGCTTTCAGTTTTTCTCCATTGAGAATGATATTTGCGGTGGGTTTTTCATAGATGGCTTTGATGATATTGAGGTATGTGCCCTCTATCCCTACACTTTGAAGAGTTTTGATCAGGAAAGGATGCTGTACTTTGTCAAATGCTTTTTCAGCATCTATTGAAAGTATCATATGGTTCTTGTTCTTTCTTTTATTGATGTGTTGTATCACATTGACTGATTTGCGGATGTTGAACCAACCTTGCAGCCCTGGAATAAATCCCACTTGGTCGTGGTGAATAATCTTTTTAATGTACTGTTGAATCCTATTGGCTAGTATTTTGTTGAGTATTTTCGCATCTGTGTTCATCAAGGATATCGGTCTATAGCTCTCTTTTTTGGTGGGATCCTTGTCTGGTTTTGGGATCAAGGTGATGCTGGCCTCATAAAATGAGTTTGGAAGTTTTCCTTCCATTTCTATTTTTTGGAACAGTTTAAGGAGAATAGGAATTAGTTCTTCTTTAAATGTTTGGTAGAATTCCCCCGGGAAGCCATCTGGCCTTGGGCTTTTGTTTGTTTGGAGATTTTTAATGACTGTTTCAATCTCCTTACTGGTTATGGGTCTGTTCAGGCTTTCTATTTCTTCCTGGTTCAGTTGTGGTAGTTTATATGTTTCTAGGAATGCATCCATTTCTTCCAGATTGTCAAATTTATTGCCGTAGAGTTGCTCATAGTATGTTCTTATAATAGTTTGTATTTCTTTGGTGTTAGTTGTGATCTCTCCTCTTTCATTCATGATTTTATTTATTTGGGTCCTTTCTCTTTTCTTTTTGATAAGATGGGCCAGGGGTTTATCAATTTTATAAATTCTTTCAAAGAACCAGCTCCTAGTTTCGTTGATTTGTTCTATTGTTTTTTTGGTTTCTATTTCATTGATTTCTGCTCTGATCTTTATGATTTCTCTTCTCCTGCTGGGCTTAGGGTTTCTTTCTTGTTCTTTCTCCAGCTCCTTTAGGTGTAGGGTTAGGTTGTGTACCTGAGACCTTTCTTGTTTCTTGAGAAAGGCTTGTACCGCTATATATTTTCCTCTCAGGACTGCCTTTATTGTGTCCCACAGATTTTGAACCGTTGTATTTTCATTATCATTTGTTTCCATGATTTTTTTCAATTCTTCTTTAATTTCCCAGTTGACCCATTCATTCTTTAGAATGATGCTGTTTAGTCTCCATGTATTTTGGTTCTTTCCAAACTTCCTTTTGTGGTTGAGTTCTAGCTTTAGAGCATTGTGGTCTGAAAATATGCAGGGAATGATCCCAATCTTTTGATACCGGTTGAGTCCTGATTAGGGACCGAGGATGTGATCTATTCTGGAGAATGTTCCATGTGCACTAGAGAAGAATGTGTATTCTGTTGCTTTGGGATGAAATGTTCTGAATATATCAGTGATGTCCATCTGGTCCAGTGTGTCGTTTAAGGTCTTTATTTCCTTGCTGATCTTTTGCTTGGATGACCTGTCCATTTCAGTGAGGGGAGTGTTAAAGTCCCCTACTATTATTGTACTGTTGTTGATGTGTTTCTTTGATTTTGTTATTAATTGGTTTATATAGTTGGCTGCTCCCACGTTGGGGGCATAGATATTTAAAATTGTTAAATCTTCTTGTTGGACAGACCCTTTGAGTATGATATAGTGTCCTTCCTCATGTCTTATTATAGTCTTTGGCTTAAAATCTAATTGATCTGATATAAGGATTGCCACTCCTGCTTTCTTCTGATGTCCATTAGCATGGTAAATTCTTTTCCACCCCCACTTTAAATCTGGAGGTGTCTTCGGGCTTAAAATGAGTTTCTTGGAGGCAACATATAAATGGGTTTTGTTTTTTTATCCATTCTGATACCCTGTGTTCTTTTGACAGGGGCATTTAGCCCATTCACATTCAGGGTAACTATTGAGAGATATGAATTTAGTGCCATTGTATTGCCTGTAAGGTCACTGTTATTGTATATGGTCTCTGTTCCTTTCTGATCTACCACTTGTAGGCTCTCTCTTTGCTTAGAGGACCCCTTTCAATATTTCCTGTAGAGCTGGTTTGTTATTTGCAAATTCTTTCAGTTGTTGTTTGTCCTGGAAGCTTTTAATCTCTCCTTCTATTTTCAATGATAGCCTAGCTGGATATAGTATTCTGGGCTGCATGTTTTTCTCGTTTAGTGCTCTAAAAATATCATGCCAGCTCTTTCTGGCCTGCCAGGTCTCTGTGGATAAGTCAGCTGTCAATCTAATATTTTTACCATTGTATGTTACAGACTTCTTTTCCCGGGCTGCTTTCAGGATTTTCTCTTTGTCACTGAGACTTGTAAATTTTACTATTAGGTGACGGGGTGTGGGCCTATTCTTATTGATTTTGAGGGGCGTTCTCTGAACCTCCTGAATTTTGATGCTCGTTCCCTTTGCCATATTGGGGAAATTCTCCCCAATAATTCTCTCCAGTATACCTTCTGCTCCCCTCTCTCTTTCTTCTTCTTCTGGAATCCCAATTATTCTAATGTTGTTTCGTCTTATGGTGTCACTTAATTCTCGAATTCTCCCCTCGTGGTCCAGTAGCTGTTTGTCCCTCTTTTGCTCAGCTTCTTTATTCTCTGTCATTTGGTCTTCTATATCACTAATTCTTTCTTCTGCCTCATTTATCCTAGCAGTGAGAGCCTCCATTTTTGATTGCACCTCATTAATAGCTTTTTTGATTTCAACTTGGTTAGATTTTAGTTCTTTTATTTCTCCAGAAAGGGCTTTTATATCTCTCGAGAGGGTTTCTCTAATATCTTCCATGCCTTTTTCGAGCCCGGCTAGAACCTTGAGAATTGTCATTCTGAACTCTAGATCTGACATATTACCGATGTCTGTATTGATTAGGTCCCTAGCCTTCGGCACTGCCTCTTGTTCTTTTTTTTGCGTTGAATTTTTACGTCTTGTCATTTTGGCCAGATAAGAATAAATGAAGGGGCAAGTAAAATACTAAAAGGGTGGCAACAACCCCAGGAAAATATGCTTTAACCAAATTGGAAGAGATCCAAAATCGTGAGTGGGGAGAAAGGGGATAAAAAGAGGTTCAAAAAGAAAGAAAGAAAAAAAAAAAAAGAAAAAAGAAAAGAAAAAAAAAGAAAAGAAAAAAAAATTTTTTTTTTAAAAAAGAAAACACCTGAGAAAAATGTAAAAAAGAAAGTATATATATATTAGATAAACTAGTAAAAAATCGTTAAAAAAGAAAAAGGTAACAGTTAAAAAAAAAAATTTATCCTAAGGCGAGAAGAAAAAGAAAGAAAAAAAAAAATGAAAAAGAAAAAATTAAATTAACTGCAAGACTAAAAAAAATCACAGGAAAAAAGCCATGAGTTCCGTGCTTTGCTTTCTCCTCCTCTGGACTTCTGCTGCTCTCCTTGGTATTGAAACCGCACTCCTTGGTAGGTGAACTTGGTCTCGGCTGGATTTCTTGTTGATCTTCTGGGGGAGGGGCCTGTTGTAGTGATTCTCAAGTGTCTTTGCCCCAGGCGGAATTGCACCGCCCTTACCTGGAGCCGGGGTGAGTAATCCGCTCGGGTTTGCTTTCAGGAGCTTTTGTTCCCTGAGCGCTTTCCATAGCGTTCTGGAGGACGGGAATACAAATGGCGGCCTCCTGGTCTCCGGCCCGGAGGAGCCGAGAGCCCAGGGCCCCACTCCTCATTGCGCCCTCAGAGAACAGTGCCCAGTTACTCCCGTCTGCCTGACCTCTGGCCACGCTCCGAGCTCACCGAGCCTGCCATCGGTTCAAGGTAACACCGAGCTGCGAGCTTACTGTGTGCTCTGTTTCTGTAGCCGGCTTTCCCGTTCCAATACCCGCAAGCTCTGCGACACTCAGACACCCCTGATCCTTCTGTGACCCTGCGGGACCTGAGGCCACGCTGACCCCGCGTGGGCTTCGCCTCGGTTTAGCCTCTGGAGCGATGTCCCTCAGCGGAACAGACTTTTAAAAGTCCTGATTTTGTGCGCGTTTGCTCCGCCGCTTGCCGGGAGCCGGCCCCTCCCCCCCGGGGTCTATCTTCCCGTCGCTTTGGATTCACTTCTCCGCCGGTCCTACCTTTCAGAAAGTGGTTGTTTTTCTGTTTCCAGAATTGCTGTTCTTCTTCTCTTCGATCTGCCGATGGATTTTCAGGTGTTTGCAATCTTTAGATAAGCTATCTAGCTGATCTCCAGCTAGCTGAAGCAGTCTCAGCTTGCTACTTCTCCGCCATCTTGACTCCTCCCCCTCCAGACTGTGCCTCTTTTAAACAACAAACATTTAGTATTCACAGTACCAGAGGCTGACGGTCCAAGATGAGAGTACTGGCAGGGTCAGGTTCTGGTGAAGACCATCTTCTGAGTTGCAAACTGTCCACTTCTCAGTGTGTCCTCGCTTGGTGGGAAAAGCAAGGCATCTCTCTCAGCTTTCTTTTATAAGATCATTAATTTTATTTATGAATGTCTGGTCATCTATGACCAAAGGCCACACCTCCCAAGACTATCACATTGGGCATGACGATTTTAATGAATTTGTGGGATCATATTGAACCTCTAGCAGTAAGTTAATTGTAAAACTCAAACCCAACCAAAATTTATGATTATATAAATGTTGTTTCATATCATATTCACTGTACCCTTAAAGGAGAATGTTCAGACTATAGTACAAATTTATTCTTTTCTTTCAGTTACCATATTATACCATACACACACACACACACATATATATATTGCTTATATATGTGTTGCTTATGTCTATATATGGCAAAAATATGCCGTGTGTGTGTGTGTGTATATATATGTATGTGTGTGTGTGTGTATATATATATATATATATATATATATATATATATATAGCTTAATCCTTATGCATTTGTGTTGCTTTGTATTCCTGGTATTTCTGATTGTTTTTTTAAAAAGATTTATTTATTTATCTGGAAGAGAGAAACAGAGTGCTGAGAGAAAGAGTAAGGGGGGAGGGGCAGAGTGAGAAAAATCTCAGGCAGACTGTCTGCTGAGGGCAGAGCCCTGTGCAGGGATCCAGCTCACCACATAGGAAATCATGACCTGAGCTGAAGTCATGAGTTGGTTGCTTAACCCACTGAGCCACCCAGTAACTTCTCTAATTGATTTAAAAAAATAAAAAAGATAAAGTATATGATTATTTACAAATCACTCATATTCTGACTTCTTAATCTTATTTTTTGAATACTATCTGCTTGATTGTCAATATTTTTATAGCCCACTTCTTTTCTAACTTACAATTTTTAATTCCTAGGTCTGTTGCATAACTATCACCCTGAAATTCTTTATGTTGAATTCCGATTTAATCCTACTGTTGATTAGATCCAGTGTCTTTCTCCTTCATTATTCTGAATATTTTTTTTCTGCACTGTTTCTTCAAATATATTTTTAAAAGGAAGGTGCACAGTATTAAAGTTTCCCCATTTTTGCATATTGCAAAAACATTTCTCCTTTGTCTTTACACTTGATTGATAACTGATTATGTGTCAGATATATACTTTAGATTCAAGGTTATTTTCCTTCAAAACATTGGAGGCTATTCCACTTTCTTGTGGTCCATAGGGTGTCTGATACCTCTCTGATCTTAATTTCTTCATAGACAAATGGTTATGTTTTATGTTTCCTCTCGGGGAGCTTTTAGATATCTTTTGATCTTTGAGGTCCTGATATCTCACCAGGAGATATTTAGTTGTGTTTCTTTTGTCATTCCTCCAGATAATGAACACTTCTCTTTCTTCCTCATTGGGAAAATGTAAACTGCTCTTTCTTTTGTGATTCCCTCTTTTATATTTTCTCAGCATTGTTTGTATGGTGGTCCTCTTGTATGAAAAATGAATTTTCTGGATTGAGCCTCTATCTCTTTTGTTGGATTCTATATCCCAAAGTCCTTTCCTGTGTCCTGAACATGATCTCTTTTCTTCCACATTCTGTTCTTTAGTTTACATATCTTGGTCCTTTCTCTTTTGTGTTATCTTTCTTCACTGTCAGGTATTTCTGCTTATCCAACCATATTTGTGAAAGAAGAACAAAGCTGAAAATCTTAGTAGCTGTTGTTGATTTCCTTAGGAGACTTAGGCCTGTTTCCCCATCTTGCATACTGACTGTGTACATGGTAAACAAGTGTCAACTCGTTGCCTTTGCTTTAGGGAGAGGAGAGTTGGATTTAGACAGACTATACTCCACTTTCACTGCCAGAATAGGCATGTCTTTATCCTAGAATATCAGTTTCTAATGTAGGAGCCTAGTTTTTCCCGAGAAAATGATCCCACGCCACCTTGATGCCATCCTAGATTTACCCTGGGAACCACTGACCCGGCAGTCACCATTTTTTTTTTTTTTTTTTTAAGAATTTATTTATTTATTTGACAGAGAGAGATCACAAGTAGGCAGAAAGACAGGCAGAGAGAGAGAGGAAGAAGCAGGCTCCCTGCCGAGCAGAGAGCCTGATGCGGAACTCAATCCCAGGACCCAACATCATGGCCTGAGCCGAAGGCAGAGGTTTAAACCACTGAGCCACCCAGGTGCCCAGTCACCTTTTTTTTAAAGAGGTAATACTTATTATCCTTTGATCATAAAGAAGGATACAAATGTAAGTCACCAGTATTATTTTGGGGACAAAATACTTGTTTTCTTCCCTTGGAACACTTTAGCAATTTTTCTACAAAGTTAATTGATATCATCAGCTATAACATTGCACAAAAATGGTTAAAGGAGAGCAACTACAATGTATTGGTAAGTATTCACTATCTACATGGCTTATTTACCTAAGCAAAGAATACCGCAACAACACCAATACAAAATTCAAATTAAAATAAAAGGTTTTTTGTTGTTACAAGAATGGCTATTACGAGTGATGGAACTGTCAAAAATGGGGCACCCAATTTTGGGCACCCAAAAATTGGATGGCTCAGTTAGTTAAATGTCTGACTGTTGATCTCAGGGCACTGAGATCTCAGGGTGGTGATCTCAGATTGTGAGATCATGGCAGGCTTTGCACTGAGCATAGAGCCCGCTTAAGATTCTCACTCTCCCTCTGCCCTTTTCCCCACTCTGCCTCTCTCTTTAAAAAAAAAAAAAAAAAAAAGCTAAAAGGAAATAAACCTGTCAAAAATTTAAAATTAGGGGCATCTGGGTGGCTCAGTGGGTTAAAGCCTTTGCCTTCGACTCAGGTCACGATCCCAGGGTTCTGAGATCGAGCCCCACATGGGGTTCTCTGTTCAGCAGGGAGCCTGCTTCCCTTCTTCTCTCTCTGCCTATCTCTCTGCCTACTTGTGATCTCTGTCTGTCAAATAAATAAATAAAATCTTTTAAAAAAAATTTAAAATTAACAGATTCAATATCTCTTTCTGCCCCAAATATAGCAAAACTTTAGTCCTACTCTTACATTTCCTATTTCCTCTGATGGCATTCCTTTCTCTTTTTAAATTTAAATTCAATTAATTAACATATAATTATACAATAATATATAATTATATAACATGTAATGTATGTAATATATATTTATATTATATAACATATTATATATAATTATATAACTCATAGACAGAATACATACAGAAAAGATAGGTCTATGGTATTATTTTGCCAAATTCTATGGATATAAATCTGAGAATAAGAATGAAACAGATGACTCTCAAGGAAAATATATAGATAAAATTTGTATCAAAGAAGTTAGAAATCTTAAGCAAATCAATAAGAGAAGGAAGAAACTGAGAATGTTATGAATTGATCCTGCTTTGACCCTGGAGCTGAAAAATTCAAGCCAGGCAGAGATATATTTACAAATCGATTCTTTCTTAAATGCAACAAATAGAAATTTACGAATATCAGGGTGCCTGGGAGGGTGACTAACTCTTGGTTTCAGCTCAGATCACGATCTCATGGGTTATGGGATTTAGCCCCATGTCAACCTCCATGCTCAGCAGGGAGCCTGCTTGAAGATTCTCTCTCTCCCCTCCCTCTGCCATCCCCCAACTTGACTGCATGCTTTCTCTCTTGTGCTTTCTGTAAAATAAATGAATCTTTTAAAAAAAGAAATTTACCCATATCATGCTCAGCATTGTGTTAAATTTAAAAAAAAGAAAAATGATACTGATGCTAAAACTTAATAAAGAAAGCAATAGTTCAGCCTCATTTCAAAATGTTATGAACTGTTAAACAAAATATTAATAAAATATGGCAGAACATAAAAATGAGAAATTAAGGGGCACCTGGGTGGCTCAGTGGGTTAAGCTTCTGCCTTCCGCTCAGGTCATGATCTCAGGGTTCTAGGATCAAGCCCCACATTGGGCTCTCTCCTCAGCAGGGAGCCTGCTTCCCCCTCTCTCTTTCCTGCCTCTCTGCCTACTTGTGATCTCAATATCTCTCTCTATCTCTCTCTCCCTCTGTCAAATAAAAAACAAACAAAACTTAAAAAGAATGAGAAAGTAAATTAAAATGAATTCCACCTCAAAATTCAAGGATGCTTTAAAATTATGAATTAGGTAGTATTTCTTATTAATTGGTCAAGGAAAATGAACACATGATCATCTCACAAGTGAGGAAACAGGAAGACGTTTTCTTTTTTTCTGAGCTCAATCCATTAAAAAAATTTTTTTTTTTAAGATTTTATTTATTTAGGGGCACCTGGGTGGCTCAGTGGGTTAAGCCTCTGCCTTCAGTTCAGGTCATGATCTCAGGGTCCTGGGATTGAGCCCTGCATCCGGCTCTCTGCTCAGCGGGTAGCCTGCTTCCCCCTCTCTCTCTGCCTGCCTCTCTGCCTACTTGTGATCTCCCTCTCTCTGTCAAATAAATAAATTTTAAAAATCTTTTTAAAAAAATATTTATTTATTTGAGGGAGAGAGAGCAAGAGCACAAGCTCAGGGGAGGAACAGAGGGAAAGGGAGAAGCAGTCTCCCCAGTGAGCAGAGAGCCTTATGTGGGGCTCAATCTCAGGACCCTGGGATCATGACGTGAACCAAAGCAGATGCTTAAGAGAACTGAGCCACCCAGGCATCCCCAGGAAGAATATTTCTTATCTCATATTTTATACAGTGCATACTTTATGTTATCTATCTTTCTATCATCTGTCTATAAATACTGTTATCTATTTTATCCTCATATTATCCATCCATATGTTATCCATCTAGTTATATGTTACATATCTCAAAGTATCAGTAAATGTTTAATGATGAAATAATAAGGCCATTATAACCAAAGCAAGAAAGATATTGTGATTTATCATAGTGTTGGATTTTGTTATATGCTTTGTTGAATCTACTAAGATGATTATGTTGTTTGATCCTTTATTCTATTGAAATGGTACACTGTATTAAATAATTTTCCAATTTTAAACCAACTATGCATTCCTTTGATAATAACTACTTAATCATGATGCAGAATCCTTTTTATATGTTTCAGGACTTATTTTGAAAAACTTTTTAAGTATTTTTGCGTCTGTTCATGAGAAGTATTGATCTATAGTTTTCTTGTAATATGTTTATCTACCTTTGTTTTGAGGTAACTTTGATTTATTTTTTTGCTCAATTTGTATCAACTTTAACCATTGGGACCCTCTTTCATGTTATATCCTGTTTTTTTGACAAGCACCCATCATTTCTTTTAGCACTTCCTGACTTTGCCACTACACTATATTCCAGGCTCATTTTGTGTTCTCAGTATGCCAGCCTTAGAATCAGCCATCTCTTTAAGGATCCCTGGTGCCATTTATTAGAAAACAGTACTAAATATTAAGAAGGCATGATCTGGGCCTGGGTATGATATATCCCTGTTTCTAGACCCTCTCAGCTAGCAAGTGTGTACATGTATACTCATCCACATATACATACACATCTATAATCATTTCTGTATGTATCTGTTTATATATACACTGAAATGAATATGGGCTATAGTAATATTGCCATAATCCAGCACCATAGGATTAATTCTAGTCTTCCCCCCATTCTTAGTTGCAAATTTTTTCTATAATACTGGTTCCCGATAGTATTCATTTTTTTTTCATTCAGCTTTAGTATGTATGTAATGTTGTTTCAGAATTACAAACTCATGGCCTGTGAAAAACACATTTAAGAACTACAGTATAGTATTTATGCAGAGTTCTTTTTGTGCTTAGCATTGCAATATTGCATCAAAACATAGTGCCTGTTTTCCACACCTTCTTCAGTAAGGTTTTGCCATCCATTTGTAATACAGTCAGATTCATTGTCTCTGTCTGTATTCTATCCAATGAATCCCCTAACAGCCTGACTGATTTTAATCTACATCCAGTAAAGTTCACGATTTTGATGATCATCATGGATTTTGACAAATGCATAATGTCATGTATTCACTATTACAGTATCATACAGAACAGTATTATCACTTTAAAGTTTCATTGTGTGACCCCTTTTTCATCAACCACTTCCTTCATTACCAACTCTTGGCAGTCTCTATTGTCTGTTCATATAGTTTTGTTTTTTCATCCATTGCTAGTGGGGATGCAAAATAGTACAGCCATTCTGAAAGACAGTTTGGCAGGCAATATTTATAAAGTTTAATGTACATGTACTATACAACCCAGCAATCCAAACCCTATGTATGTATAGCCATATGAGTTAGAAACTGATATTCTCACAAAAACCTGAGACAAGGGCTTGCATGGTGGCAGGGAATTTAAGGAAGTGATCCTAAGGAACAGGAGATGGTATAAATATTAGAAGTGAAACAGAATAAGATGTCATGTCAAGAGGCACCTGGTGGCTCAGTGAATTGAGCCTCTGCCTTTGGCTCAGATCATGGTCTCAGGGTCCTGAGATGGAGCCCTGGATTGAGCCCTGCATTGGGCTTTCTGCTCAGCAGGGAGCCTACTTCTCCCTCCCTCTGCCTACCTCTCTGCCTACTTATGATCTCTCTCTCTCTCTCTCTCTCTGTCAAATAAATAAAATCTTAAAAAAAAAAAAAGTCATGTCAAGTGTACATTATAAAGCTGGTCATTGCTGTGAATAAGGGAAGCTTAATTCTAGGAACTTTCTGAGAGGCTGTTGAAATTATTAGTTATTGGAATTATCTGCCTGAAGGATAGAAGGAGACAAACTGATCCCTAGTTCTTGCTCTACAATGATCAAGGATTGCTTTGTGGCGTGTAAACCCCTTTACATTCCCTGAAGTGCAGGTCAGAAGGCAAATCATGTAGCTCCAGTGAGGTGAGATGCTCTTCTCTAGAGCTGGTGTTCACAAAGTAGCTGGAATTAAAGAGCTGGCCAGAGTATGCCTGCCCTTTATATTGAGAATATTCAGTAGCACGTTCTTTTTTTTTTTTTTTAGATTTTATTTATTTATTTGACAAAGAGAGCTCACAAGCAGGCAGAGAGGCAGGCAGAGAGAGAGAGAGGGAAGCAGGTTCCCCACTGAGCAGAGAGCCCGATGCGGGGCTAGATCCCAATACCCTGATATCATGACCTGAGCTAAAGGCAGAGGCTTAACCTGCTGAGCCACCCAGGTGCCCCTTAGTAGCACATTCTGAACAGTTACTCCCCAAATGCTCTCTATGTCCCTTCTTTTTTACTCCCTTCTACAATGTCTGTTCCCACTGATACACTGAATTTTTCTTCTATGTCAACAATGTGTATGTAAGAAAATCCAAAGAGCCCTTTATTTTTCTCATTTACATATCAAATGCATTCAACGGAGTTAACCAAATTGATCACACTTCCATGTTAAAATATTTCCTTCTGTGGCTTTTCTGACAGTGTTTTTTCTTTTTTTGTTTTGTTTTGTTTTTGTTTTTCTGATGTTATCCTCCTTTTCTGGCTTTTTCTTCCAAATTCCTTTTTCAGCACCCTGCCTCTTTCATACCTTTATGTAATGGACATCTTCAGGTCCTTGAGCCTTGGTTTTAGTATAATCTTTTTATAACACAAATCTGGTTCTATCAGTTCCTCTAGGACACAAATTTCATTTCTGCCTCACACATTTTCTCCATGCCTTTCTCTTTAACTAGAGAACTCTTTCAACTGGCTAATGATAATCTGGCTAGTATGGCCGGTTTGGGCACATCAGATTGATTTCAGCTGAAGTGACACTACACTGGGGAAGTGCTCCCTGCTCTTTCCCATAAGAGTCTATAATGTGTGTGTGTGTGTGTGTGTGTGTGTGTGTGTGTGTGTGTGATTAACAAATTTATCTCTCTCTTTTTTTAAAGATTTTATTTATTTATTTGACAGAGAGAGATCACAAGTAGGCAGAGAGGCAGGCAGAGAGAGAGAGAGAGGAGGAAGCAGGCTCTCTGCAGAGCAGAGAGCCCGATGTGGGGCTCGATCCCAGGACCCTGGGATCATGACTTGAGCCGAAGGCAGAGGCTTTAACCCACTGAGACACCCAGGCGCCCCATCTTCTCTTAACTAATGTATTAATTCTATAATCTTTCTACATTATCCCTTCTACTAAACTCTTACTTCTTTAAAGATTGAAGTGGTACCTCCCTTGCTCATTTCTGTATCTTAGTTCCACAATAATTTGGCATATGAAAGTCTCAATAAATCAGATTAATGAATTCAAAGATTCATACCTATGCATAGATATTTGATCACCTCTCTTTAAATGTAGTGACTTATTTCCCTAATAATTTAATTTCCCAGCTGTTCTCCTTCAGCAGAGCTGATATATAAATTTCATTGCCATTAGTTACATTCTCTTTAATGAATCTACTAGCCTCTGATGATATTATTTTATTCCTCTAAAATGACCAATGGAAATAGATTGTTGGCCTGGATACTTGCTCAAAAGCTGTCATACTATTCTAACTTACATTTCAATTTTCCCAACGCAA
This sequence comes from Mustela nivalis, assembly GCF_964662115.1. NCBI lineage: Eukaryota > Metazoa > Chordata > Mammalia > Carnivora > Mustelidae > Mustela > Mustela nivalis. Next base: position 69,719,823 of record NC_139033.1, read on the forward strand.
TGAAAACCCAGTGAAGAATATTTATTTCTAGATATTCAGAAAGAAAGAATTTTCTGCCACTTCTCTAATTGCAGGATAAGAAAATGCTTGGGGTACAACTGACTGAATTAGTAATATGAAAACCTGAGGATGTTATTATGGTCATATTTCTTCCTTTCCATTATTCTTATTATCAGTTTTATTATTATTTAATATTATCAGTGTTTATGACAGTTACATTCTTTTTTACAGTTATAATTCCCATTGTGCTTATCTTAATTTGAATGATTCCTTTGCTCAACATCAAAGCAATTCATCATGTCTCTTACATTCATTGACTATTTGGATTCATCTTTTTAATAGATAGAGATCATCATCAATATATTTCTTTTTTTGGTAGTCATATATGTATTTGTATATTTTTTATATTTGTATAAATAAATGTATTTATACATGAAAGAGAGAGAGAGAGAGCAGGGAGGAGGGGCAAAGGGGGAGGAAGAGAGAATCTCAAACAAGACTCTGCTCAGTGCAGAGCTCTACTCAGGGCTCAGTCTCACCACCCTGAGATCATGACCTGAGCTAAAACCAAGAGTCGGATGCTCCACTGACTGAGCCCCTCAGGTGCCCCCAAATATATTCCTTAATAGGACACGTTCAAGGACATTGTCGTTTCTAAATTCTTCCATGCTTGAGAATGTCTGACTACAAATTTGAATGACAATTTGGCTAAGTATAATAGTCTTGGATTACATTTTGTCTCCCAAATGTGTAGACATCTTTCCAGCTTGGTGTATCTTTGAATGTGGTTGTGGAAAAATCCCGAGGCCTGCCTACATTTTTTTTTCTCTTTGGTCATATAATTGCTTACTACACGAAGGTATAAAGAATTATTTCTATCTCTTTCAAGTTCACAATTTAACCAAGATATGACTCAGAATCTATTGTTCCAGAACAGTTTTTTCTGAGAAGAGAGCAGGGTCTTTAAGGCATCAGTATCTTTTGTCAAACTTTAAAAAATCATGAAATAGAACACATATTTAAAAGCACAGATTAGTTAACTTCACCCCAGCGTTTCTCATTTTCCATATCTTCACACAGGGATGATCTAATCTAACATAAAAAGTGCTCAGGAGTCCTCACTCTCGTTCTTACAAGAAAAAATCTGAACAAGCTGAAAACAGAAAATCTTAGCTCCATAAGAAAACTGAGGTCATAGGGCAAACTTTGCCCCCTAAAACTTGAGGGGCAAGATACAAAGAATTACACCTCTTGAGGCAGTCACCATTAGGAACAATGAAACAGTAACAGATTGCTGGAGAGCGAGTATGGACCAGCTCAAACTGGTCTCTTAAGGGTCCATTATTAGATGGACTCCATTTTTTGTACGTTTTATCTCTAGGAGTCCCAGTTGGTCATCTAAGTGAAGATTAGAGGAAAATCCCTCTTGTTGCTGTCATATGGAGATGGAAAAGTAACTATTTTGAGGTGGGAGAGAGTAACCATTTTGCAGTAGGCCCCAGTGTTGTTACGTTCTCTATAAATGTCCATCCTTAGACAAAATTACTTTCCAGAACTAAACTAATGTCAGTCTTGAACCCATAAAAATCCTAGAGGAGAACACAGGAAGTAACCTCTTTCACATCCACTGTAGCAACTTCTTTCTAAATATGCCTTCCTAAGCAAGGAAAACAAATGCAAAAATAAACTGTTGGGACTACATCAAAATAAAAAACTTCTACACAGTTAAACAATTAACAAAACTAAAAGGCAACATATGGAATGGGAGAAGCTGTTTGCAAATGACATATCTGATAAAGGGTTAATATCCAAAATATATAAAGAACTTACAAAAATCAACATCCAGAAATGAATAATCCAATTAAAAAATGGGCAGAAGACATGAATAGACATTTTTCCAAAGGAGACATCCAGGTGGCCAACAGACACATGAAAAGATGCTCAATAGCACTCATCAGGGAAATGTAAACCAAAGCTACAAAGAGGTGTCACCTCACAACTGTCCGAATGGCTAAAATTAACAACATAAGAAACAGCAGCTGCTGGGGACAATGTGGAGAGAGGGGAATCCTCTTTCACTGTTGGTGGGAATGCAAACTAGTGCCACCACTCTGGAGAACAGTATAGCAGTTCCTCAACAAGTTAAAAATAACTATCCCACAATCCAGCAATTATACTGCTAGGTATTTACCCAAAGAGTACAAAAATACTTATTTAATGGGATACATGTACCCCAATATTTATAGCAGCATTATCTACAATACCAAATTATGGAAACAGCCTAAGTGTACATCAACTGATGAATGGATAAAGAAGAGGTGAGATAGATGTGTATATATAAAATGGAATATTACTCAGTTATAAAAAAGAATGAAATCTTGCCATTTGAAATGACATGGATGAAGCTTGAGAGTATTATGCTGAGTGAAAAGTCAGAAAAAGACAAATACCATATGATTTCACTCATATATGGGATTTTTAAAAACAAAGAAACAAAACAAACATTCAAAGTGAAAAAAGAGTGGGAGGCAAAACAAGAAAGAGACTCTTAGTCATAGAGAACAAACAGATGGTTACCAGAGTGGGGAGCATGGGGGGATGGGTTAAATAGTTAGTGGGGATTAAGGAAGACACTTGTGATGAGTACCAGGTGTTATGGAAATGTTGAATTACTAATGGTACATCTGAAACTAATATTACACTGCATGTTAACTAACTGAAATTTAAATAACAACTTAAAAAAAAATTTAAGTAAGCACAAGAAGAATAGTAAAATAGAATATAGGGAAATACCTTCGAAGTAATTAACTGTAAAACGGAAAAAATAGAATATAAGATAAAATCAAAAGCAGTTTCTTCTAAAAATAAATAAAACATGCTCTTCTCTGGTAAAACAAAAAGAGAAAAACAGAAAACTTCTGCTCTTTAAAACACATTGTTAAGAAAATGAACAGACCAGCCACATGCTTGGAGAAAATACTTGTAAAATATATATCTGATAAAGGACTTGCATCCAAAATACACAAAGAACTATTAAAATTCAATACTAAGAAATCAGAAAATCCAATCAAAAGGTAAATAAATTATCAGAACAGGTATCTCACCAAAAAAGTCTGTCATCTATCTATCTACCTTTTATCCTTCTGTCTATCCATCCATCCAGGTGGTTGCTAAGCTTATGAAAAGGTGTTTAACCTCTTAAGTTATTAGAAAGTTATAATTAAAATAACAAGGAGATATAGGCTTCCAGTTTTAGAATAAGTAATCAAAGGAATAAAAGACACAGTATAAAGAATATAATCAGTGACATTATAACAGTGATGCATCAGAACAGATGTTAGCTACAGTGGTAGTGAATGTAGCATAATATATAAACTTGTTGAATCATTATGCTATACACCGGAAACTAATGCAACATTGCAATATTATATGCCAACCATACTCAAATTAAAAAAAAATCTTTGAGATGAAAAATACTACTACAAACCAATTAGTATGCATAAAACATTTTTAAAAGTTGATGTTATCAAGTGCTGGCAAGGATGTGGAGCCACAGGAACTTTCAGGTATGGATGGTGGGGATGCAAAATGGTACAACTTGAAAAACAGTTTGTCAGTTTCTTACAAAGCTGTACATATAATCTAGCAGATATGCTAATGGATATTTACCTAAATAAGTTAAAAAGTTGCATTCACCCAAAACTTGCACATGAATATTTATAGCAGCTTAATTCATAATTGATAAAAACTGGAAGCAATTAATAATGCCTTTAAAAACATAAGTTAATAACATAAAAAGACAGGCAGAAACTAAGTGCATACTGCTCCATAAAGAAGCCAGTCTGAAAAGGTGACATACTGTTCAATTCAACTCTACGACATTCTGGAAAAGGCGAAACTAGAGATAATGAACAGATGAGCGGTTGACAGAAGTTCAGGGAGATGGGACTAAGAATGAACAGGTGGAACATATAGGATTTTTATGGAAGTTGAACAATTCTGTATGATACTACAATGACGGATACATGATCTCATATATTCATCAAATCCACTGAATATACAACACATAGACTGAACCCTAAAGTAAACTGCAGATTTTAGTTAATATTAATGTGTCACTACTGGTTAGCCAATTGTAGCAAATGTACAATTCTAATTCAAGATGTTAATAGTAGAGGAAGTTGGGAGCAGTGGAGTGGGGATGTGGGAACTTACTGCACTTTTTGTTCAGTTTCTTATAAACCTAAAACTGTTCTAAAAAATAATCTATTAACTATAAAAAGTACATATAATATATTGTGCAGTCTAAGTATATAGTCATATAACCACAACCTTGTGCAAGATCAAGTTACAGCTAGGTGAAACAGCTATATTCTTATTTTTGAAGACATCTACAAGACTACTACTGACATGTGGCTACAAGAATGAAATGGGATGGGGCGCCTGGGTGGCTCAGTGGGTTAAGCCGCTGCCTTCAGCTCAGGTCATGATCTCAGGGTCCTGGGATCGAGTCCCGCATCGGGCTCTCTGCTCAGCGGGGAGCCTGCTTCCCTTTCTCTCTGCCTGCCTCTCCGACTACTTGTGATTTCTCTCTGTCAAATAAATATATAAAATCTTTAAAAAAAAAAAAAAAGAATGAAATGGGATAGCTAAAGGTATATATGTGTCATTTCAAATCAGAAACTCCCTGGAACCTGGGATGGCTTGTTCACATTGTTTAGGGCTGTGTGGATCCATGGTTTCACCTGGTTTAACAAGTCGCATGGCCTAGATTTGTCACATGATCAGCAGAGTTTAAAAGACCCAATTCCGTGCATGCTTGCATGCACATACACACACACACACACACACAGAAATATTACACAGCCATAAAAAGTATGAGATAGAAGATAGTGCCAGTTGAGACAATATGGGTGGACCTAGAGAGTATTAGGCTAAGTGAATTAAGTCAGACTGAGAAAGACAGGTACTACATGATTTCACTAGTAAGTGGAATCTGGAAAACAAACAAACAAACACCAAAAAACCAAACCAAACCACCACAACAAAAACCAAATGAATAAGCAAACAAAAAGCAGAACCAGCCCTATAAATACAGACAGTGTACTGATGGCTGCCAGAGAGGAATAGGGTAAGGAGATGGGCAAAATGGGTGAAGAAGAGTGGGAGATATAAGCTTCAATTATGAAATGAATACATCATGGAAATAAAAGTCACAGCATAGGGATGATAGTCAATAATATTGTAATAGTGAGGTATCAGGACAGATAGTAGCTATGCTTGTGGTTAACAAAGCATAATATATAAACTTGTGGAATCACCATGTTATACACTTGAAATTAATGTACCATCATGTCCCAACTATACTCAAATTTAAAAATAATAATAACAAAGTTAGAATAGAGTAAATCTTAAAAGTTTTCATCACAAGAAAAAAACTGGTACCTATGTTTGTTTTAATAGATGTTAAAAAAGAACAGTGTGGTGATCATTTTGCAACATGTACAAATATCAAATCATTATGTTGTACATCTGAAACTAATATAAAAATAAATAAAAATTTTTAAATTTAAAAAATTAAAAAAAAATTAGGAAAACAATTTTTAAAAGACCTACTTATAAAATTTTGGTTTTGCATTATTTCTTATCCAACTCTTATTTCTTGCACATATTTTGGGACTTCACACTCCAGAAACAAAGTGAGTCCTGTGCTAAGAAAGGATTCTATGAGCTATGCTTGGAAGTATAGGACCTTGATGCTTATGCATCCTTTCCTCTCATTCTGCACTATAAGCTTTACCTTCATTAAAGTCTTACTTTTAGCACATCATGGAGTCCTCTGGGTCCTTTCAATTATCCAAGCTAAGAAATAGTAAATTGACAACATCCTAGAACAAACAAGTATGTCCTTTTCAATTAAAAATCCTTCCCTTCTGCTAAAATAAATTATGATTTCAGTGATAATTGAGTCTTTGACTTCTTTACAATTTTATCATATTCACATTAATCCCTAATATTTTTATTTAGTTTTAACTCCTTTTGACCTTTATGCTTCTTTACTTAGTGTTATATTAATATTCACTCATTTTCACAGCTGTATTAAATATGTCATTTTATCATTTCTTGTTTATTCCACTCTTAAAAGATATGAGTTGTATCCAATTTGAGAATACTATGGCAAAGCCTGCTCTAAACATTCCTCTTCATGTCTTATAGTGTCAATGTGCATGCCTATCTGCAGGATATATATTTCAGAGTGGTTATCTGAGTCATGAATAATATGTTTTTTAACTTTACTAGACAATGACTGTTTTCCAAAGCAGCTGTATCAATTTATATTCCCAGTAGTATATGTGTGTTTTCACTGCTCCACATCTTCCCACGTATTAGATACTGTTAGACTTAATTTTATCCATTCTGGGAGATAAGTAGTAGTACCCCATTGTGATTTTAAATGCATTTCCCTGGTTATTAGTTAGATTGAGAATCTGTCATCTTTTTTCTTTTTAGCCATTTTTTTCTTCCTTTTGAGCAAAGTCCCTAATCAGGTCTCCTCCAATTTCCCATTGGGTAGCCTGTCTGTTTCCCACTGATGGGTATATAAACCATTTCTCTGTTATGTGTGTAGCACACATTGTATCTCTCACCATTGCAGCTAAAACTGTGTGCACCAACATTTCTCTTTTGTGGCCTGCCTTGCTTACTTTATAACCTCTTGTAATGAGGAGGGATTCTTAAATTTAATGTTGTTAATTTATAAATATTTTTATAATTAATGTTTTTGATGTCTTCAGGAAAGCAGTGTATGTCAAGTTCATGCAGTTGTTTCCTAAAAAATTTTTATCTTTTAGCCTCATCTTTCACATATATAATTCCCCTGAACTGGTCATTTACCTGACTGGTATTCCAGTTTTGTGAATGCCATTTCACAATTCATGAACAAGACCATTATATATACCTCTGAACTTTTCCTTCTGTTCTGTTGTCTGTTTTTAAGCTTCATGACAACATGGACTTTTCTCTTTCTCTCTCTCCATAGCCTAATTATGGTATGATATATTTATAATGATTCTTAGTACCTGGTAAAGCAAGCACATCTATGTTGGTCTTCTTTAGGATTGTCTTGGATTTCCTTAGCCTTTTACCATTCTATGTATTATATCTTTGAATGTTTTTTTTCTATGTGTTGTGTTTCTCTTGGTTCACAAATTGACATTTTACTGAATCATCCTTTTATGGATTCCATATTTGTTGTCTTTCTCTTTCTAGGTTCATTTCTTTTTCTGCATTTACCTTAATCTTTACACATTTTTCCTCTATATCATTTATTTGATTTTCAGCTGTGTTCAGTCCATTACTTGCTTAGAAATAATTTTTGCTTTTCAAATGATGATGAATCCATGCATTTTCTCTGTTCTCATCTCATTCTCTTATGCTTTCACTTCATCTTTGAGCTCCTATTCTATTTTTGAAGGATAATTCATTTTGTTATTACAGAGCCCTCTGACAGGAGGATGGAGGACTTTTTTCCATTCTTAACCTTATTTCTATACCTACCTTTATCATACTGGATTTCTTCCTTTCTTTCTTCTCTTCCCTTCCCTTCCTTTCCTATCCTTTCTTTCTCCTTTTAAACTTTTTGCTTTTGTCTTTCTTTTCTTCCTTTGTAAAAAAGGTTTATTATATTTAGTCTATTTAGTACATTTACCTACTTTCCACAGTCACTTTTATTTTTTATTTATTTTTTTTAAAGATTTTATTTATTTATTTGACAGAGAGAGAGGTCACAAGTAGGCAGAGAGGCAGGCAGAGAGAGAGAGAGGAGGAGGAAGCAGGCTACCTGCTGAGCAGAGAGCCCGATGCAGGACTCGATCCCAGGACCCTGAGATCATGACCTGAGCCGAAGGCAGCGGCTTAACCCACTGAGCTACCCAGGCGCCCCCACAGTCACTTTTAAATCTTTTACTGAATATGGCTAGCTCTGCCCAGGTCTTTTACATGATCCCTTATTGCTGGTGACTTCTTATGTCCTCTCCAACTCCTTTTAAGATTGTTTTCTTTTCTGAACTCCTGTCTGAAGGCTAGGTATTCCTACATACATGTCTGCCTTCTGAGTACAAGGCATATTGAAAAGCCCCTATCAGCTGCTACAAGACCCTGTCTTCAGTGACTAAAATACCTAGTCTGCGCTATCCCTTCTAAGATTTAATTGGCTAGTCTATACTATGGTTTATTCTGTCTCTCTGGGGACAGGGTCCAAGATTCATTCCTTTTCACACAGAGGATCCTTGTAGTTAATGAGTTTACTTTAACTTGCTGCAATCTGCTCTATTTCTTTCCTTCTTCTTTTCCCCCGTTTTCATTAACATCATTTTCTATTATTCCAGAATAGGACAAATAAACTAAACAAATAAAAATATGTTTTCCCAGTTTAGGTTATTTTCTATTGACTGTCCTTGAATTCACTAATCCTGTCCTCTCTTTCATCCAGTCTGCATTTAAATACATACACTGAATTCTGAATATTAAATAATGTTTTAGTTCTAGAATGGTCATGTAATTCGTTTTTTAAAATTTCAGATTTCTGTTAAAATCCTTCATCCTTTCCTCTGTTTTGTCCCTCTTTTCCTCAATTTTCTTTAACCTAATTAATCATAGTCATTTAAACATCCCTGTTTGCTAATGTCACTATCTGGATCAGTTCTGAGTCTGCATCTGTTATGTGCCTTTTCTCTTGATTATTGGTCTTACTTATTTTCATCTTTACATATCTGGTAAAGTTTAACTGAATACTAAACATTACGTATAAATGAAGTAGAGGCTGTAAATAATATCTTCTATCAGACAGGGCTCCCTTTTTTTATGTTATGCAGATAGGGTGACAGGTTGATCGCCTCAATCAACCTCTCAATCTAACAGGAAATTGACATGGGTCAGAGATAAATTGTAATGTCAGTAACACTTCCTCTACCGTGCCTAATCCCTGATCCTCAGGTATGCACCACCGTGCATCTGAGGGGCGTCCAGAGGCTGTCTAGCTAACTTTCTGGAAGAAGGTGTAAGATCTAACTCCCTGACATTCCTGTCTTCAAAATCTGGTAAATGCCCTGATTACCAACAATTCTTTTTCCTAATCATTTCAGGAATTTTCACTGTGTCTTTTAAGGATTTTATTTTTTTGTTTGTTTGTTTAGAGAGGGAGAGCGCACAGTGGGGGAAGAGGCAGAGGTGGACAGAGAAAAGAATCTCCAGCAGACTCCCTGCTGAGCATGAATCCTCCTGGGGGCTTGAACTCAGGACCAGAGATCAGGAACTGAGCCTAATTCAAGAGTGGCAGCTCAAAGGACTGAGCTAACCAGGTGCCCCTCACTATGCCTTATAGAAACAGTGGCCTACTTCCCTCACACAACTGTAGTAGCAACAGGATTCAGCAAATATCCAAAGTGGGAAGCTAGTTGTATGCTTGAATCCCCTCAGCTATCCTGATCGTCACAGCAACTATTCATGCACCTCTTTGTAGAACCCAGAGCACAGGACATATCACAGTGGTATGTTATTGAATAATTCCCTTTCATCTCTGCATTAACCTGTGAACTTCTCGAAGGCAGAAACTATGATGTTTTTCTCTCTATTTTTAGAATACCAGATACAAGTTAGGCATTCAGTAAATATTTGTTGATGGATGAAAAAAAAATACTTATAAGAATCTTTCATTTTTAACCAATTTGAATCCTAACCATTTTAATGGTCATAAAAGTGTAGCTAATCAATTTTATTATTTTATTTATTTATTTTATATATTATTTATACTTATTGTAATAACATTTATTAATTACTCTAATTTTTCTCATTATAAGCAATTCTGTACATTTAACGTTCTCTCTAAATTAAAGCCCAACCATATATCTCAGAATTAAAGCCCAAACAATACTTCTGCAAAAAAAAAAACAAAAAAAAAAACAAAAAAAAAAACAGTGAAAATAGAAGTTGGTTACAGATTCAATAACATTTGTATTCATAGTTTATTACTTAAGTGTACAATTATCTTTTTGGAAAAATTTATTTTCATTTCTTTTAAAGCTACTGATAAATCTCCATGACATTGTCATGTTTTTGAAATGTGGGATCATTTTTAACTTATTTATTCAAAGTTGATTTGTGTGTATTTATCAAATTAAAATTAACTTAATTTTAATACACATGAATTAAAATTCTGAAATGTAGACTATATGATTACCCTACGCAGCAATAAGATACACTAATCTCATGCCCTTTAAAGTACCTTCCTAAATTTAAGCTATAATGACATTTCTGCATGTTTAAGAAAAAGTGAGTGGAACACCTTTAAAAGTATTACTCTACTGACTTAAAAGGTTAATGAAAGAAATGATCCTTTCCAATTTATATAAATGCCATTGAAAGCATAGGACAAAAGCATAGCATTGGTGGATGATAATTTCTATTACATACAATGTGCTCTCGATGCTTTTCTTTTACTAGCACTCTGGTTTTCATTAGTTAGTCCATCTCTATAAATGATTATGTTTCATTAAAGTGGAAATGCAGAACAGAACATCTAAGAGCAGATCCAATGAGCAGTTTTTTTCTTCTTAAACTTACAATATTATAAGATCCTTTTTGTACTAACAGTGGATAGTGGCTTTTGATGTGCTGCTCAGTAAGCTAGTTACTAGCCTCACATGACTATTTACATTTAAATTAATTAAAATTAATGATATTTAAAAACTGGTGCCTCTGTTGCTCTAGCCTCATTTCAAGTTCTCAATAGCCAAATGTGGCTAGTGGTTACCATGCTGAACAGTGCACATACAGAACATTTCCTTCATCACAGAAAGTTCCTTTAGACAGCACTGACTGGAGTTTTAAACAGAATGCGGTTGAAATTTTGCTTTTCATTGAAAGTAGGTCTAAGTGAAACTGGTGAAGGTCCTTTTAAGTTATTTATACTCGTTTCACTTTGGATGTTGTATTTTAGAACAGTACATGGGCTCTGAGCTCACTTGGAGATTATTTTTTGCAGTCTTTTTATTAATCAGATGAAGACTGGACAACCCAAGGAGGGTTATTACATGTTGGAAAATCAGCTGTTCATTGGCGAATTAGTGGTAAAGCTGGAATTGGTACTCAAGTCTCCTGAGGTAGTTCATTTCTCAATCTACTATACTATACCACATTGTCTCTTAAGTTATTTCACTCCTGATATTTTACAACTACCAGAGACACAAAAGGGTAAATGACTAAGCTGGCAATACAACAATGTGAAATTATCAGTTACTGGTTTATTACCTTACCTGAAGTTATTTCCATTGTGATAAGAAAATAGCACACTTCCAGACCCAATCATGTACTTTATTTACAGTAGCTGCCATCTTCCAAATAATAATTTTTTTTTTCAGGGAGGGTTTATTTTTTATTTTTTTTTTTTTGCATCCTGCTTGTAAACAAGTAGAGTTTCATCTCCCCAAGGGAGCTGAAAAAATCAACATAAATTATAATTCCTTAGAGAAAAATGACCTCATTCAGCCCCTACACCCTGTGCTCACTATAACCATGGCATAAAACACAATGTGTTGGATCCATTTATGTGTCTCCCAGAGATACTCAAAACTTTTTTAAGTCAATATATCACCAGGAATTTTTGTGGTCCATAGTTGATTATTTATATTTATTTATTGATAATGAATATGAATAAATTTAACAATGGGTAAATTAATCTATGGTACCACTTAGCAATACTGAACTACTTTCTTACTTGCCATATCCATACCTTTGGATCACGTGGGCTCTAAGAATACAATGCGAACAATACGACTTCTACATGTAGTTATCTGGAAAGCAACTTGCTGATCTATATGAAAAATCTGTTTCACTGGTTTTTAGGGATCCTTCTGAAACAGGAGGCTTCATATGCCTATGGGAGAAATCGTTAACTTCAAAAACAAAAACTAGTTTTATATATCCTCTGTAGTAAAAACTTGGAGGGATAATAATGGCATTTGTTTTTTGTTAAGTTAAAATTACTGTAACAAATGGTCTTGAGTGACAATTCTACTGGTAGAGTTGCTTGCTAAAGAGTCATTATAACTTTCTTACAATTATGCACAAAATGTTCCTCAGAAAGAGTCAGATAGTTAAAAGGGTAATGACAGGGAATGTGAAAAAATCTAATAATTTATAACATAAAAATCTAGTAAATTATAAACATTTTCCATAAAATTAATGAGCTTCATGAGAAACAGGGTTTGGAACAGGAAGAGTAAGTTATATCCAGAAAAACATTAAAGATAAGAGAACACCCAAATCAATTTTCAAATGATAGCCAATTTAAAGAATAAATAAAGAATACTTCTTGGTGGTGATAACAGAATTGCAGATTTAGGAGAAACTTTATTAAATTTTGTATTTTAATCTCATGCTAAAATACTTCCCACAACATTTATTAAAAAAATATTTGTGGGAAACCTTTTATGGAGCAGTGCCTTTTCAGTCTGGAGATAGTCAATAAAAGGAATCATGAAATTTATATTCCAGTGATGAGATTCAGATGCTGAACAAATAAAAGTATAACAAGCTAGGTGACACTGTGAAGAAAAGGGAAATAGAGGTGATGAGTAATGACTGTACTATGATATACAGAGGATTTAGGGAAGGTCTTTTTGATTAGCTGATATTTGAGCAAAGCTTTAACAGAAATGCAGGTAACTGGGAACAGACACTCCAAGCAGAAGACACCATGAGAACAAAGACTATACCAAGAATGTGGTCCGAGTTGGGAACAGATTGAAAGAGAAGAGTGGTAGAAGGGGAAGTTAAGAATTACCCAGACATGCAAGAGCAGTTGGCTTTATTTGAAGACATGGCAAGAATGGTGCGTTTTATTCTAGGTGACGTTATTAGAGGGATAGGAGCAAAGGACTGGCATGATCGCATATATATATTTTTTTAAAGATTTTTATTTATTTATTTGATAGACAAAGATCACAAGTAGACAGAGAGGCAGGCAGAGAGAGAGGGGGAAGCAGGCTCCCCGCTGAGCAGAGAGCCCGATGTGGGGCTCGATCCCAGGACCCTGAGATCATGACCCGAGCCGAAGGCAGAGGCCCAAACCACTGAGACACCCAGGCGCCCCGATCGCATATATTTTTTTAAAGATTTCCTTGGCTGCTCTGAAAAGAATCAGCTTCAGAGGTCACAATGTGGAAGCAGGGATACCATTAAGTAGCCACCCACACAAGGGATGATAGTAGCTATAGGGAGTTTTGTTGGGTGAAAGTGATGAGAACTGGAGAGAAGTCGTTGAACAGTCTACATTTAACATGCATGTTAAACTGTAGGATTTGCTGTTGTATTGGATGTGAAAGGTAAGAAAATGAAGGGAAGAGATGTGGATGATTCTTCAATTTTCAGCCTGAATAATTACCACTAAGGCTGGATAAATAGGAAGAAGAGCAGATTGGAAAGATTCAAGAGCTTGTTTGGGACATGTTAAGTTTGAGGTTCCTATTAGACATCCAAGAAGGGACCCTGGAATACAGTGGGATACGTAATGATGGCTATCTTGCTTGAACACTCACAGTTAGAGATTTTGCTACTTCTGAGTTATTCTAATCCCCTGCAGCCAATCCTAAGTTTCAGAAAATTTTATTAAGCCCAAACTATCCCACTTCCAACTTACACCTAGTGATCACTATTTTATTTTCTGAAGAATAAATATAAGGAAACGTAATCTCTTCCATTATAGCCTTATGCAAATTTGCTAACAGAGCATTTTACTTGATTGATCTCTTGCCCTGACTAAGCATTCCATTCCTACCATCCCTCATCTAAAATGGCTTTCTAGTCATGGTTGTTCCTGGATGATCACCTCCTATTCCCTCACCAGATCAGCAATGAGCATGAATACCAAAAGATCTGGCAAGAGTTTGTTTGTGCATCTTCTTGGAAATAAATTTACTTGTACCTTCTTCTTCTTCTTCTTTCTTGTGACATTGTTGAGCTCATTATGTTTTACAGGCAACACATTTTAATTCTCCGCACTGTAGCATTCAAAACTCATGATTATAACTGAGTTTTTTTTCTTCTTTTTGGTTAGCATTTATTTCTAACTTTATATTTTCCTAGGAAGGTCACCAATCTTTTTAAAGAATACTATTCCTGTGCAGTGGATTTTTAAAACAGAAGTATTAGCATGGTTGCCTAGAAACCATAAAGGGATTCAAAATAATAAGAAGAACAGGGGAAATAAATGAAAATATCATCTATGATGACATTTGATTTAGGTGAGAAAACCGCTTTAAAGGTGTGTGCAGCCCTGATTTGATGAAACAATCTTTTTCATCAAAGAATCTTCTTTGCAAATGTGAACTTCCTTGAAGATTAGTCATTGTGTTGTTCTAATAGTTGTATATCTTCATCATCATGACAATGTGCCTTTTAAATTATTTTAGTTAGCAATTCTTTTGTTTTCTTCACTATAAAAGGTCAGTGTTCATCCCCTCATGTTTTCTTCGATCTGTTTGTGTATGAATTTATAGATTTTATTTATTTTTTACTAGCAAATATTGATTGCCATATTAAGTCAACAGTTACCTAATTTGGGAAGAGAAAGGACTTAATACCTAGTATGCACAGCAGATTAGACCTGTGCTTGAACACCCTTCCTTTCTTTATACACCTTAAGACTCTACAATTCAGTGAGTTTGCAACACTTAAGTGTTAGAAAGAAGAGATGGAATAAATGGATTTGGTTCACTGATTTTACAACAAAATAAGATACAGTCAGATGTCCCTTTTTTGAAAGTCACTTTGTGCCTCTGAAATCACTTAAGCCACATTTCAGCTTTAAATTTCTGCTGAAAAGCATTGTTACTAAATTTAAAGTTCAGCTTTATATAACAACAAAACATCAAAAAGAACTTTTAGTCCTGCAACTTAATTTATGTATTTTTAAGAAACCATTCTTTACATCATTTGGGGTGTGTGTGTGTGTGTGTGTGTGTGTGTAATCTCATTTATTCTTAAATCTTACAAGTTGTTGCCTTATACACCTGATTTGGTTTTGTTTTATAGCCTATTAAAAACTTTCAAAAGCTCCTTTCTAACTAGAAAATGTCACTAAGTAAAGGATCAAAAACCCAGACAATTTTGATATGACAGTGGGGTATAGCAAATAAAAATCCAGTTAGATTACATTTTAAGAGAATAAAGATTACAGGGAGGCAAAGACAAGGGATTCTTCTAATTGGTAAAGTAACAATTATATGATGTCATAAGATGATGGAACTATAAAAATTTTAAATAGAATTTAAATTGATAAATTTCAGAGAAAACAGGTAGTAGTCCATTCCATTCACTCACAGCTTCTTTTTCTGGCAGATGATCATTCCCAAAGCCACTGATGCTTGTGATGAAGTTCTAGAACCTAGGTGAGGTTGGTGGGCTGCGGTCTGGCGCCAATGACCAAGAAAGAATTCTTGAGACATCTTTGGTGCAAAATGGTGGTTTATTAAAGCACAGGGACAGGACCCCTGAGCAGGAAGAGCTGCTGCCCTGGGTTAGCACATATAGAGGTAACATGAATGTATATGTATATACATATATATACACACATATAGAGTTAACATGAATGTATACGTATATACATACATATATAGAGAGAAAGAGAAAGTGAGAAAGAGAGAGAGATTTATTATACAAATTAGCTTACATGATCACAGATGTTGAAAAGTCCCATGATCTGCTGTCTATGAGCTGGAAACCCAGGAAAAGCCAGTGTCATAATTTTAGTCTCAGTCCAAAAGCCTGAAAACCAGGAGAATAAATGATGTGAGTTCTGGACCAAGTCTCAAGGTCTAAAAACCAGAGGGCAGATGCTGTAACTTCCAGCCTCAGGGCAGGAGAAGACCAATGTCCCACCTGAAGAGTCGGGCAGACTCTGAATATTTTATAGTACAGCTGCTACTTTAATTACCATTTTGTGATATAAATATTTAAGATAATTTAAGTCATTAAGAGTGTTTTTTTAAGTGGTTTGTATCATATTTTGTAATAGAAATACTTCGTTATTAAATATTATATTCTAAAATTTACTTGTTTGTGATAGCAGAGACATAATCGAGCTAATTGTGGAAAAATAACTATGCATTTTTTTGAAGTAGAAAATTCTGGAAGAGTGATTTTCCATTTTTTTTTGAAGGGGGTGATTAGTAATTTCTTTCACCAGTCACTGAAAGCTATATTGATAGCCATTGAGAATGGCCTAATAATAGTTCCATACAGATGTGTGACAATTATAGCTTATGAACTGCTTCCATGTTTTCCAGCAGCCCCCACTCATCTGCTAGGGGATACTTTCTGAAACCCCTGGTCGATGGCTGAAACCACAGATGGTACATAAATAGTATACATATATACATATATAGTATTTTTTTCTATTTTATTCTAATTTTTTCTATTTTTTATACATACCTATGATAAAGCTTAACCTCTAAATTAGGCACAGAAAGAAATTAACATCAACAACCTCTAATAAAACAGAACAATAATAAGAATATACTTTAATAAAAGTTATGTGAATATAGTCTGTGTGTGTGTGTGTGTATTGAAATATCTGATTGCACTGTACTCACCCTTCTCCTTGAGATGCAGTGAAATGATAAAATGCGTACATGATGGGATGAAATGAAGGGAATGACATGGGCAATGTGACATCAAGTGAGGCTACTATTCATCTTCTGATGATTCTGTCAGAAGGGGGATCATCTGCTTCAGGGGAACTGAAACTGCAAAAATCAGAACCACAGATGAAGAGGGACTACTGTCTTCCATTTGACTCTATCCCAAGCCTGAGATGTATCGTTTATTTCTTCCTGAAGAAAAAACCAAGAGATTTGTCAGAGGTGACTTAGTGCAGAATAGTGGTTGTAACCCAGGCCCCTGACTTCCATTCCCAAGCCAAGTGGAGATAAATGTGGCAAACGGCTGGATGGCCTTGGATCACGTTGAAGGGGCACTGCAGGAAGCCAAGCTGAATATAAAACAGGGCTACCTGCTTCCATCAGGGTGCATTGTTCTGAAAATGTGATTAAAGTGCAGAATATTGGGGCGCCTGGGTGACTCAGTGGATTAAGCCGCTGCCTTCGGCTCAGGTCATGATCTCGGGGTCCTGGGATCGAGTCCCGCATCGGGCTCTCTGCTCAGCGGTGAGCTTGCTTCCCTCTATCTCTCTCTCTGCCTGCTTCTCTGTCTGCTTGTGATCTCTCTCTGTCAAATAAATAAATAAAATCTTAAAAAAAAATAAAAAAAATAAAGTGCAGAATATTCATCATTCTCCAATACTTTTCGAAGATAAATTTTTCAAATGAAAGTCACCAGGATCATTGAATTTTAATACCATGAATAAATGTTCCAACGATTTCTTGAGCAAATGTATTTCTAAAGAGCAAAAGTGCAAGATTCAGTTTAGAATTTGTAATTGTTTAAGACTAATTTAAACCTAATATGCCAAATATCCCAACAAGTTACATTTGCTTAGGAGGAAATTTCATTTTTCTGCATAGGAGAAGGAAACAGGAGAGGAGAAAGTAAAGAAAGCAAGGATGGGGAAGAAAGGATAGAGGGGTGTGTATGTGTGGGTATTTGAAGAGATCTCTGCAAATCACTTACTTAGGAGTTTAAACAGCTACAAAATCCATACCTTGGTATCAAACTAGAGTATTCAAAACACGTGTGTTCCTCTTGCATTGATTTCAGTCTCTGCTACATCAATTGTGCATATTGCCACTTAATTTCCTCCTAGAAGCTGGCAGCTGAAATGCTCCTTGCAGCCCAGAACTTTTCCAGTTTGCTTTAAATAAAACCTCTTGGTAATAAAACAGCAGGACTCCTTTGTTCAGACACAGCTATCTGGCTCAACCTCAATTACCATGTTTTCCAGTAGAAACCACTGAAATCAACTAAAATTCCCATCTGATAATGCTCAGATTATCTAAATTAAGGTTTTTGGAAAAAGAGCTACAAATGATGCCCCAAATTTTTCACAAGGTGGCTGTATTTTTGTGAGAGGTTAAAATGCTTAAACCGGTTAAGTTGGATATTCAAGTCACTGAAAATCTGAATCTACCTTGAAAATTGAAATATAAAACCACATTAAGCTGCTTCAGCTGTTTAGGTAAAAGTTAGACCCACACAAAATCAGTGAAGCTGCAGTGTTCTCCCTCTTCCTATGCAAATAGAAGTAGCTGTGGGGGAGAAAGGGAAAGTGAGACTTCGGGCTTTCTGAAATGGACAGGAAAATTCACGCCAGAAACAATTTGCACAATTTCCTCTGTGACATTTATGGAAAAGCCATTAGAGAGGAAATATAACTAACAACTCCATATACAAAGATGCTCCATTACTGTAACAGGGGATTTCTCTTAAATCCAGAATTAGCATTAAATTCTGGTGGAAGAATGATCTATAGGTTCAAAATTAATCACTTTATTTTACTGGGATAAAATGATTTCTGCAAAAGGAAATACTTCCTGATGACTTTTAAAAATTGATAAGAGAAACCACAATATGTATATGTATGTATATGTATAAATATTTTAGATGTAGATGTTTAATTGTAGGTCACCAGGGAATTATCAGCTCTTGATTGATAATTTCTGAACCAAAAAGCAAAGCTGAGTCAGAATTCAACTCTTCTGGTGACAAAAATCAGAATAATTTTGCAGTAGTCTAAAATTCGGTTTTAAGGTATCAAGATACAGACTGAGAACAAATTCAACTTAATTTTTAGTACTGTCCTGTAAATATATAGCTTGTTTTAAAAAATATTTTATTTATTTATTTATTTATTTGAGAGTGAGTGAGCATACAAGAGAGAGAGCACAAACAGGAGCGCAGCAGAGGGAGAAGCAACCCCCCCCCCCCCTTAGCAGGGAGCCCTGTGTGACATGGGGCTCATCCCAGGAACTGGGCATCATGAGCTGAGCTGAAGGCAGAGGCACCTAACAGACTGAGCCACCCAGGTGCCCCTAGTCTGTTATCTTTCTAAACACAGAGTAATGCCCAACTCAGTGCTTTGCATTCTCAAAATCACATTTCAACAACTTCTTCACTCAACATTTGCGTTGTTTCATTGAAACAATGCCTGTATTTTAGCTCTTATTTCAAGTAAGAATTAATTAATATATATATTGGAGACATAATAATCTAACTCTATATACTTAATGGTGAAACCATAAGAAAATTCTTATTAAATAAAGAAGGAATAACTGTCAACAATATTTTAATATTGTTGAGACTATTTTAAAAGTTTTTTTTTTATTTTAACATTTCAGCCCTACATGATGTTTAGGGTTATTCATTAATATTTTTATTGCTATTTACAATGAGATAATTTTCTGAATTGTGTGAAAGTAGTTTTAAGTCCCCAAGCAGTCATTTATGTATCATACTTGAATTGGTCTTTACAGCAAACTTATGAAAAAAAGAATTATTATTATTATTTTAAAAAATTTTACTTATTTGACAGAGATCACAAGTAGGCAGAGAGGCAGGCAGAGAGGGGCGGGGGAAAGCAGGTTCTCTACTGAGCAGAGATCCTGATTTGGGTGTTGATCCCAGGATCCTAAGATCATGACTGGAGTGGAAGGCAGAGGCTTAACCCATTGAGCCACCCAAGCACCCCAGGAATTATTATTAATCATATTTACAGATGAAGAAATTAAAACTCAGGTAATTTAAATAGTTTTCTACATTAACAACTATTCAGTTTGGTATAGAATATTTGTGTCTAAATCTTTTGTTTATCTTCCAGAATATTTTGGTGTTGCTTTGCTTTCTTCCATCATTTCCTGTAGCATAAAGTTTGCTTTATTCTCTTTATTTTTGCAGGTAACCTGATCATTTCTCCTATATGATCCATAAAATTAAAAATTAAATGATTATATCTAGATTTAAAAATCTAGATATAATCTGTTCAGTGATTACCATTTACAAAATAGATCCTTTGTTAGGAAGCATTTCTTCTATTATAACTTTATTGCTTCCATTTTATTTTGTTCCACATTAGTTACTTTTATGTTATCTGTTGCTCTTTACACTGTATAATATATACACTATATTTATGTATGCATGCATATGTGCATACATGTGTGTTTCTGATACTATTGTCATTTCCTTGTCTTTTTCTTCTGTATTTTGAAAAAGCTCTGGCTGGTGTTCATATCATTTGATTTAAAATATTTGATTTAATATTTTATCCTTATTTTTTGTGTATATGTGATGCAGTTTGTTGTGTATTCTTATAGGTTTTTAAATATTTTGCAATTTGTTTTAGTTTCCTTAAAATGTTTTATTTGATCTGGCTCTTTTTGCATTTCTACACACCTTTTAGCTGGATTTCTTTTTCTCTCATGTTTTGCCTTCTTGCTTCTTTTTAATACTTCTTTCATGTTTAAATTCCTGACTTTTGTTTAATGTACCAAAAAGGAGCAATGTTGCTTAAGGTCCCATTAGGTAACTGAGTCTAATTTGAAGTCCTACCTTCAAAGTCTAGGCAGGCAAAAAAAAGCAGTCAAATGTATGAGGCACCCAGAAACTAGCAACTATGGGAAGCCATTACTGTCTTAGCCCTGAAAGAACTAAGATTAAACAGTGTTTCTAGAGCCTCTTGTGAGTTGGAGCCTTAAAGAAGGGACTAACATGACAGATTATATAGTTATACAGTGATTTGGCCAAGCCATTGTCAAGAGTGCAGAGCCAAAACAGAAAAAGGGAGAAGAAATATCCAGAGACCTTGCTTTCATCTCAGAGGTCTGGACAAGTGGAAGTCAGAGGTCAAGGAAGCTTGCGTGATACAATCAATAGGGGTCATGACAGGTCTCAGGGCACAGGGCAATGAAGTATATGGATCTTGGGAATAAAGTGAGACATGCTTCTATGTATACATTCTAAAATATAATTCAGTTTCCAGTGGAAAATCATTTTCAGATTGTGCTCTTATTCTTCCTTCTTTTTGTGTGCTGCTGAATTTTTCAATTTCTTAATTTCATTTAGTGATTTACTCATCCTCATTTATGGGCCTTTCTATTGTGTCCTATCCATTTAATGCATTGATAGAGGCTTCCAGCTTTTCCATCGTATCTTTCAATATTTAACTGATTGTCATCAATATTCAGCTGAGTCTTAAGCCAAATGTGTGTTCTATGTGCTGAATTTCTTCATAACTTTCTCATGTTTTATGATCTTATTTTGTGTGGATTTTCTATCCTGAAAATTTCCAATTCTACTATAATTATCTCTCTATGAATTTTTATTTGTATACATAATCTGAAGCACTCATTTCATTCTTTTTCCTTGCCAAAAAAAAAAAGCACCCACAATTTCTAGAGTACTTCAACCTTTGAACTGCTCCAAGTTAATTCTCTCCCAACTCCATTATCTAGTAAGAAGTAATACCAATGTTTCACTGTCTTCTCACTCCTTTCTGTTGCTTATGTGATCTAGAAATCTTTCAGTTCATCTAATAAAAAAGAGGGATTAATGGAGGAAATTGGATCAAGAAACAGCGGTCTTTGCCAACAGGTTGTGGGGGTGGGGGTGGGAGGGTGTACGCACGTGTGTGTGTGTGTGTGTGTGTGTGTGTGTGTGTGTGTGTCTTCTGGATGGTGAAGATTTTTTATCTGTGCTGTAAATTAATGTAATAAGGTAGATTGCCATTTTAGGAAGGTTATTAATATCTCCCTGGCTTCAGATGGTTGTGTTGAGTGGAAATCCTCCAGCTGCTTGATGGCTCGCTCACTGATAAGAGGGTTTACTTTTAGAAGCATTGCAAGAGAAAGGAGGGAAGGATAAAAGAGGTTGCATTGGTTACTACTGGTTTCCCATGATCATCATTCATTGTTCCCTCCAATTAGTCATTATTTGCACATCCCTGCATAGGCAAGAAAATTCTTTTTCATACTTTCTTGCTTACAAGACATTTCCTAGAACCTTTTCTGATTTCCTTAAGAAATTAAAGAAAAAAATCTTTTCTTTATAGCAGTAAATAAGAATCTACTGAACTTCTTTAGCCAATGTTTTTATTTTTTTGGATTAAGAAAGTCTTCAAGATGAGAACCTGGAATAAAGGTCACATTTTATATTAATATCATTACCCTGTTTTCATTTGAATTTTTGAGATTATGTTAAATCTGTTGAATACCTAGATAATGTGCATATATATATATATATATATATATATACACACACACACACACACACACACAAATTTTTAGGGAGAGTTGAGAGAATGGCTTGGGGTATTAGAAAATATTGCCTCTTATATAGGGAGGATTAGCTTTCTTTCTTTGATTAAATAGTACTGGTTTTGAATGGAAATTTGCTTCTTATTGGCTCTGTATAACTAACCTGTGAAAGCTTATCTGTAATCTCCTCAGTGTTTTTCTCTACGAAGTAATTTGTTGTCTTTTCTTTTTCTTATTAATTTTTTCAACATTTAGAGATACCTTGCTTTCTCTAGTCCTCCTAATTTCCCCCCAAATTCTACATGCCTTTCCATTTAAACACTTTTTTGAATCATCAGAACCAGAAAGCAACAAAGCTAATAATTTTATAACCACTCCCATTCTTAGGGTAGAGTTATATCAATCAATAACTCTTAATTTCATACCTTCTGTTGGAATTTAGTTTGATGTCTCACTTTTAAAAACAGATTTTTAAGAAATAAGTACAGCGTTTCAATAAGTAGTTGTTGATAAATCCCAGGAATCTATAATAATACGTGTGCAACTTCACAGAGAGGAATTCAGTGACACATTCCATTGCATGGAGAACACAGCTATAAAAAGAGGAAGCATATTTTGAAATTCCAACCAATGGAATAACTGACAAGAGGAAATAAGCCAACATCTTTCCATCTTTACAAAGTGCTGATCAATAAATCATACTTAAAAAGGAGCTGAGTAATTACTATATGAGGCTTGAAGCAATAGAATCCTCATTTACATATTAACAGACACTTACAGCAATAATTTCTGTCATGGGCTTGTATATGTTTAAAATGATAAATTATACCAGTAATTCAGATTGATTTTTCTAATGCATAATAAAAAGGCATTGCACTGCCTGAATGAAAATACATTGTCAAAAGTTCAGAAATAACAGAAGTGAAACCAGTGAATTAGTGAAGCAATAATTAGTAAAAGTTTATTTTGCACATACCAAAAAGACAATTTGCTAACCAAGAGCAATCAAACTAAAATATGAAATCAGGCTCAGAGGCATATTGTTATAAAGCAGGTTATATAGTGAGAAAGCTGTGACTATTTATTCTTCATAGCGATTGGTTATAGTATTAGAGTTTTCTTAAATGACAGGGGAATTTGTCAGTGGTTATCTGATATCACCCTTGGGAAACAGTTTAAGTTTTGCTTATTATTTCCACAGACATATGCAAGAAATGACCCAGGTCAGGTTAGTCTTGAAAAATGTGCTAAATTAGGGCACCTGGGTGGCTCAGTCAGTTAAGCATCTGCCTCCTGCTCAGGTCATGATCTCAGGGTTCTGGGATGGAGCCCCATATTGGGCTCCCTGCTTAGCGGGGAGCCTACTTCTCCCTCTCCCTTTGCCCCTCCCCTCCCCAACTCATGCTCTTCCTCTCAAATAAGTAAAGAAAATTTTAAAAACTATATAAAATTTAAAAAACCTCTCATTTTCTGGCTGGAGGAGGAAAAAAGTACACACTCTCAAGATTGCTCAGGGCTTTCTCCTTAACATTAACAAAGACCGGCTGTGCAGGGGAAAAGATATAACTGAGCCTTATCCAGCCTGGGAGTAGGGCAATTCCATGAACCCAGTAAGCCCTAGCTTTTCTGGTCTCAAGTAAGGAAGTTGGGGAAAAAGCTAAGAAGCACTTGGGAAGGTCACAGCCTAGGTTCAAAAAGCCCACTGAATGGTTGAGACTTTATCAGACGATTGTGGAAGATTTCATCTCTGCATTTGTACTGCCACATGTAATAACAATGGATACAAATAAAAGAGCTATAAATAAAAGAGCTACTTCAGAAAGCCTTCTAAGGGTAACCCCAAGACAACAGGAGGGGCAAAATAGAACACCAGAGGAAATTGAAACCACTGGTACCTGTACCTGCAGCAAACATTAAGGCACAGTTTAAATTCTGGCCAGATAAACACAGAACCTCATACTATATAATATGGGTTTATTTCTTCAGTTCCTATCACCAAATCTCATCATGACACATTTTCATCAAAATTAACCAGGCATGCTAAAGCCTTTATCATCCCCCAAAGAAACTCCATACCCACCAGCTGTCATTCCCCGGTCCTTCCTCCCTATAACCCCTATCAAACACAAATTAGAATTTAAGAATCTTATAATAGTATGTTTTCATTTGCCTTAACCTACCTATTATCTACATAATATATTTTGAGGTTTATAATATATGTAGAAGTAAAATGTGTGATAGTAGTACAATGGGTAGGGTAAGAATGATAAAAATATTCCAAAATTAAGTAGTGATGAGGTTGCAGAACTTTATGAATAAATATAAAATAAAAATTAAAAAATAAAATAAAACACTGAATTGTACACTTTACAGTGGTGAATTTTAGAATGTATAAATTATATCTCAAGAAAGCTATTTTTTCTTAAAGCTCACAGATATATTTTATGTCTCTCCAAATTTCCCTATTCTGGGCATTTCAAGTAAACAAAGTTATATAAGATGCTGTCTTTTGTGGCTGCCTTCTTGTACTTACTGAAATATTTCCAAATATTTCCAAGGTTCATCCACTGCTGAAAAAAGCCATATACTTCATTTACATTTAGTGGGGTTACAGATAAGATTTTCATCTGCCATTTTCCTATTTGTGTTTTTTTTTTTTAAATGTCTTCTCTTTTTTCCTCTATTCCTTCATTACTGCCTTCTTTTGAGTAAAATAGATATTTTCTGGTGTGCTATTTTAGAGTACATTAAAAGAAAACTATGAGGTGGTAAAGATGTTTTTAGTAGGAAATAAAAGAATAAACCATACAAATAACTAAATTGTACCTTATCAAATTTAAAACTTGTTGCTGTTTAGAATTCTCTCCTTGTCATTAACAAGGCAAACCATAAACTGGAGAAAATACTCAAAATGTTTATATCTGACAAGAGAATTATATCCAGATTATATACTCTTAAAACTTAATATTAAGGAAAGAAATAAATGTTAAAAATGACAAAATGCAGTTCACAAAAGAAGACATCTGAATGACCAATAAACAGATAAAAAGATGTTCTACATCATTAGTCATCAGGGAAATATATGTATAACTATAATGAGAGACCACTTCACACACACTAGAAAGTTTTAATTTAAAAAAAAAAAATCCCTATAATACCAAATGTTAGTGAAGATGCAGAGCAACTGGATATCTCAAATATGCTGGTGTAAAATGATATAATCAACTTGGAAAATTGTGTTTCCATTTCTTATAAAGTTAAACATATCATTGTCATATAACCCAATTATCCCACTTCTGAGTATTTAACTAAGAGGAATGAAAATATATGTATATGCAAGGAATAGTAGAAATATTCATAGTCTCTTTGTTCCAAATAACTGAATCAATAAACAAATTGGGTTATAGTCTTTTGTAAATTGCTACTCAAAATAAAAAGAATGAGTTGCTACATGCACCAACTTGGTGCAATTTTAAAAACTAAAATTTTAAATTTTAGAAAGTTAAAAATTAAAAAAAAATTTTTTAAACATAATGCTGACCAAAAGAAACCAGACACAAAATTGTGCATAAAATATAATTCTATGTATTGAAATCCTAGAACAGAAAAAAGCAATTCATCTTACAGAAAACAAGTAATTTACTGCCTGGACCCAAGGATGGGGAGTACAGTTAAGAAGTGAGTGTGTATTTCAGCATGCAACGTATTCCAGTGTAGTTCTAAAAATTCTCTTTCCTTTGGGTAATGCCCTCTTTCGTAAGGACAACAATAATGACTCATAGTGATAGTGCCGGATATTAGGCACTTTATGTACCCACTGTGCCAGATTGTTCTATCACCGGTTTGGTTGAGACAGGACTTGCATTTCCATGATTGTCCTTCCTAGTACAAGTTTAGGTTTGTGTTGTTCAAAAGAAAAGAAGAAAGGAAGTAGCAGCCGTCGCTCTTCTGGTGTTTTCGATCAAACACAGCAGTTAGTAAAGATTTCCAGTTTTCTTTTCTTATTTTGCTTGTCATTTAACTCATCTGCCTGCTAACCAATAGTCAGGTCCACTGCCAAACTCTTGACTGTGAGCCCACAAAAGCACTAAGTGCACAGTAGCAAGGGCTTCCCGTGGGTATGAGAGCTTCCTGTCACAGGCCCACTTAGGCAGCTGGACTTGGTTCTTCTGGTTTCTCTGCAAGTAATGATTTTTCTCTAAATATCCATATACCCATTCTGATTATTCATTTCCCTAGTTCCTTTGACGACTGTGTATGTTAGATTCCAATAAATGAACACCTTATCACATATCACTTGTGGTATTTTTACACTGCTTGATACCTGGTGTGTTTTCTCTCTCTCTCGCTCTTTCACACGCACACACACACACACACACACACACACACACACCCCACTCCCATCTTCACAGTCAAGTGCAAAATTTTCAAGAAAACATACATTTTCTGGTTTGGGGGGAAAAGGGATAGGATTTTGCCTTCCTGAAAAGAAGAACACACAAAGAATCAATGATGTGAATGAACTTAAGAGAGAACTCAGGTAATAGTAAAGGAGTACATTGAGTGTTGCTCACAAGCCTATTTCCTTCATTAGTCTGTGACTCGGACTGAATTTCTAACTTGCATGCAATAGGGTTCCAAAATTTTTCCAGAATCAGTTACTGTTTAAAGTGCCCCTGGAACCCTGCAGGGGTAGCATCTCATCCTTTCTCTTCTGTTTCACTATCCATATTCATTCACTTACTCATTCAAGAAATATTTACTGAACACATATTTTGTTCTAGGCATTATTTAAAAATATCTTTAAGGACTTCACAACAGGGAAGCAGTCATGTAATGGAAAAATGACATTATAAAGAATCACATGTGAGGTACAATGGATTCACTAACAAGAGAGTGGCTGAGCTTACAAAGAATGAGTTTTTCAAAGCAAGCTTCATAGAGGTTTAAATGGATTGTCTTCACTGAATGTTTCTCCTGCTTTTTGTTCTTCCATTTATTATGCTGTTCTTTGCCCAAGTTGGGCAGATCAGTGACTTTGTTGTTACTAAATTCAACTTTATGAAAAATATTTAAAGTAAATTTGTGTGAGGTTTACTTTCTGTATCACATATGTTAATTTTCCTTGTCATATAAGTAAAAGCTATTCTTAGTAGAAAACTTGGGAACTATAGCAATTCACATAAAATAAGGTTCTGCCCACCCTTTAAATGTACAAAAAGCTGTTTTATAGTTATTTGGTGATGTTAATTTGTTTAATGTTCTGTCACTTGCTCATTCTTATTTTAAGATATTCATCTTTAATTTTCATAATCCTTTCTAGGGACTCTATAATATGGCACCTATAAAGCTGGTATAAACTCCTCTTCTGTAAGCAGGTCATATTTTCTTTCCAAGTTTGTCACTTTCTATTTTGGTTGTGATGTTTCAGTTCGGTTCACTGCAGAAAACAGATGGTGCACCCAAAGGGTTTAATTTAAAGAGTTTACAAAGATATGGACATGTTTGGGGGACCAAACACGGGATAATGAAACACTCAAGGATTAGCAACCACAGGGAGCTGTTGGCCCCCCACATCAATGGGAGGGAATGATGTTACCAGAGTCCAACCAGCACTGGAATCACAAAAGAGGATCCTTCTGGTCTCCTGCTGGTACCACCCATAGGCCAATATAATCCAGAAGCCAGAAGGTGGTGGGAGCCCAATGCTATAACCAATAGAGGTCAGTCTCTGGTACCACAAAGAAGGTAAAAAAGAGTAAAGATATGATCCATAAAAGTTCTTTGATTTATAGAAGTTTCTATTTTTCATTAGTCAAAATTAATATCCTTTTTTTCAATTAATTTCCAACTTCATCTTTAAATTAACCTCCTTAACCATAGATAATTTTTTGGTTATAGTTCAAGGTTTTTAAAAATATATTTTCCATTTGGACTTCTAGTTCTCAGATGATTCAATACTCTTTCTTTCCTGAGCCCTTCACTCTTGCTTTTCCTTCTCTCTGGATAGGTATCTTGTCTGGTTGGACCATTATCTCCCAACTATAAGCTTAACCAAATCAAAGCCATCCTTTAGATCTCTAACAGGTTAGAGATCTTATGTTCAGAAGTAAGCACAGGGCCAGGCAAGGGGTGAGAGCTATTTTGGGTCAGGTAATGGTCAGATAATGGCTCTACGTTGACAATGTTCAATTATACCTGAATACTCCTGGAGCAACCCCAGATAATAAATCTCCCCACTTTTTTTGTGGTCCAGGAAATGATTTAATGCAAACAACTACTCTCCTCCATGTGATTTAGATAATAACACTCAGATTTAGATAATAACACTCAGCCCTACTTAGTGAACCCTCACCCCCAAATCTGATGACCTCAAGGAATAGTTACAATGGTTAGATCAGACCATTGCTCATCCCACTTTTCCACTTCTGAATCTTCTTTGCTTTGTTTAATCTTTCCTAGAAAAAAAGAGCTTTTTTCCTCCTTAATATTTGAATCACTTATAGATCTTATGGCCCTTATGATCGGAGCATATAAGCCCTCTCTTTCGCCTTTCTCCCTCTTGCAAAGATGCCTACCTTATGGTTAGAGTCTCCCCCCGCCCCCATCACAATAACACTCAGATGCCCCTCTTTCTTAAAAATGGCTTGTCTAAACAAAGATACTCTGAATTTCCTCTTTGCCTTATAAATGATTAGCTGAATTGTTTGTATGCACTGAACAATCTAAATAAAATATCTACTAATCTGACTTGACCAAACTTTAGTTAAGTTTCTCTCCTCTCCACAGGCTCTGGTTTGACCAATCCTTGAATAAGCATCAGGAACTCAGAACAGCCCTACTTAGTGAACCCTCACCCCCAAATCTGATGACCTCAAGGAATAGTTACAATGGTTAGATCAGACCATTGCTCATCCCACTTTTCCACTTCTGAATCTTCTTTGCTTTGTTTAATCTTTCCTAGAAAAAAAGAGCTTTTTTCCTCCTTAATATTTGAATCACTTATAGATCTTATGGCCCTTATGATCGGAGCATATAAGCCCTCTCTTTCGCCTTTCTCCCTCTTGCAAAGATGCCTACCTTATGGTTAGAGTCTCCCCCCGCCCCCATCACAATAATGCTTTTGAATAAGTTCTCTCTTTTCTGAAGTTTAGATTTTTTTAAAAATTGGACAACATTTTTACCCCTGCTCATCTTTAGGGTTGCTAAAGTCTGGGAAAAGAGTGCTCATTCATTCAACAAACAGGGAACAGCAGTTCTGTGTTGGGTACTCTTCTATATGCTGGGGATATAATGAAGAGAAAGCATAGCCCATTCTCTTAGGGAATTGACAGTATGAGTAAACGCAGGGCAATAATGCTATCAAAAAAAAAAAAAAGCCCAAAAAACAAAAAAACAGTTACTATGTACTTTGAGACCATAGAGGACAAGCACTTACCCCAGAGGGAGGTAAATAGGAAGATGCTTTCAGAAATCAGTAGAATTTGAGATAAACAACTATATTATAAAACATAATTCAGAAGTGTATATTGTAGGCAGAAATTTCCAACTGTTTAAATGTGAGAGATGAGTATGGCTGAGGTTATCAGCAAAGACTTCATTCACAAACAAACAGGATGAGCCTTGAAGAACAGTGAGGGCTTAAATGACAGAAAAGAGAAGTAGATGTTTCAGCAAAGTTTTATGACCACAGGGAGATGGAGCAGAGAGGTGTGTGATGAGGAGAAAAGAAGATGCGAAGGGCGAATGGTATTTCCTCCTTCTCTATAGGCAAAACCCCACCCTTCTCCTTTACTACTCATACGAAACACTTCACTTCTGGTCCCCAGCATGTGGAGGTTTTTCCCACACCAGGCAGTTCTTTGTGGCACCAGCTGAGGGTCTTAAAACTCCATTCTGACACTGTCTACCCGGAGGTAGCCTCAGATCCCACGGGGTAAGGTCTCAGCCCCACAGGACTGTCTCTCCATCCCCCACCCACCCCCCACTTGAAATTCCTGTCCCAAGCCTGGGTCACCAACTCTGCTTCTGACTGATTGGCTATGCCTGGAGGTTCCAAAGACCCCCTTCTTCAGTTCAACTAACTTATTAGAGTGGCTCACAGAACCCAGGGAAAGGCTTACTTCTGTTTACCACTTTATTAAAGAATATGATAAAGGATACCTAAGAGCAACCAGATGAAGAGTCACAAAGGGCGAGGTCTGAGAGGGTCCCTAGCATAGGATCTTCTATCCTTGTGGAGCTGAGGTGCATCATCCACCTGGCGGGAGATGTTTGCTAGACTGGAAGCTGTCTGAACCCCTTAGTGTTGGGGTTATATGGAGGCTTGTTCATGTAGATATGATCAATTATAAAGTCCATTTCTAGCCCCTTTTCCCTCTCTGGCAGATGACAGGGAGGACTGAAAATTTCTGGTGACCAGCCCCCACCCAGGAGGCATTCAGGAGCCTATCTGGAGTCTCCTCACTGGAACAAAAGATGATCCTACTGCTCTTATCACTTAGGAATTTACACAGGTTTAGGGGCCTTGTGTCAGAAACAGGTCAGAGATGAGATATTGGAAAGAGAGATGCTCCTAGGGTATCTGGCACTTAGGATTTAGAAGGGTTTTTGTAGCAATGTGTTGGGAACTGGGGCAGAGACTGAGATACATAGATATAGATACAGATGATACAGATCTTATTATTTCACAGAAGGATAAGAGCGTTAATCAATCTTTCCAATTCTGTACTCTTGGAATTCTTTCAACACCTATTGGAACCCACACCTGTGTTTAGTTGCTACCGTATCATAAAATCATGTCTTATTTATTTGCTCTACTCACATTTTATTTTCATTTAGACATCAGGTTGTAGATCTAAGTGCACTAGGGAGAACACATTTTTTTTTCCCCAAAACAGGATACAGATGACTGATGACTCTATTTTCAGGGTGACGTCAAGTACTTTCATTACAATGAGCAGCAGCTCTTGCTCCAACTTGACAAACAATTTTAAACATCACTATAGAAAGGACTTAACAATTTTATTAAGTCCATATGCTGAAGTAAACATATTTGGGCTGCAGTAGATTGACGGTTATCCTGAAGATGGAGCACATTTGTCAGAGTTTATTTTCTGCTTATGACAGATCTGCAGTGATGGTCCAGCTGACTCAGACCTTATGGTTAATTTCTCGCATTATAATGCGATTTCTACCTTGGTAATCCAACAGATGGTTTCTCTCTTCCTGTCTTGGATATTATGAGAAAGTGGATCAAATTCAGAGTCTGGTAAAGCCACTGTGAAATTCTGACACAGACCACGAGCACCTGCACATATGCATGCAAAAAAAATAGGGTGTTTCTCGACCTCCCTGCCGACTTACCAGAATTCATTGCCAGGGCCCCCCATCTCTGGCTTGGCATCTTGCCGAAGAGCAGAAAAATATTCCAGGGGGCACAGACTAACAATCCATTTACATTCCTTCCAGTGTTGTTTACTACACTTTGCTAGGCCTCATGGCAAGAAGTTTTCTATTTTTTTTTTTCCAAAAAAGAGGGTATATTCCTTTTTTTCCTTCACTCTACATGCCCAGCCACTGTGTTGGCCAACCTTCCACATATGAGGTGCTCAACATGAAGAATTACAGTTTTGAAAATAGATGTACTTTTAGCATGAGAGTAATTTTGAGTGAGCGAAAAAAATTCACATTTTAGCTAGACAGATTATATAAATTTTATTTGGTTTTATGAAAGCTCTACTAGGAAATTGCATATTAGCCACCAATAAATGAATTCCAATATACATAAGGCGACATAAGCTTCAGAGGCCTGCTCTACTTTTCATTATTCCTCATATTTCATAGTCATCCTATGCAGTAGGATCCTTTTAGTTATCTTGTAAAGCATGCATTGTTTCAACATTTACTGGAAATGCTTGAATATCTAAGCATTAATAAAGCAGAAGAAAAGAAGACATTCTTTTTGTTGTTTTATATTCTGAGTTCACTGATCATCTTATGAGAAATAAAAACTTTGACCCTCTATTATAAGTTGCATTCTAAATATTTCAGAAGAAACATATCTCTAATTCACAATATAAACCCAATGTGGAAATGGGTTTGGTATTAATATAACATGCAGGCATTTTATCAGAACATTTTAATTTTGGAATTTGTAGTGAGGGATGGAGAACATATCAGATAAAGGACTAGTGT
This sequence comes from Mustela nivalis, assembly GCF_964662115.1. NCBI lineage: Eukaryota > Metazoa > Chordata > Mammalia > Carnivora > Mustelidae > Mustela > Mustela nivalis. Next base: position 69,752,279 of record NC_139033.1, read on the forward strand.
CCAGAATCTATAAAGAACTTAGCAAACTCAACACCCAAAGAACAAATAATCCAATCAAGAAATGGGCAGAATAAATTATACACCCATATACATGTACATATAGTAGGAAAGTTCACAGCACTTATGAGGACAAGAATATGGCTTTCTAAAATAAAATTTATAGTTTTGTATTTTTTTAATTATTTATTTGACAGAGAGAGATCACAAGTAGGCAGAGCAGCAGGCAGAAAGAGAGGGGGAAGAAGACTCCCTGCTGAGCAGAGAGCCCTATGCGGTGCTTGATCTCAGGACCCTCAAATCATGACCTGAGCAGAAGACAGAGACTTAACCCACTGAGCCACCAGGCACCCCTATAGTTTTGTATTGTTAGAAGTGAATAACCTTTGATGGAAGTTTCAATATTATCTAGAGGCCTGTGTGGTAACCTAAATAGTTTTTATTTTCAAAATGCGAAGTGGGGTGTCATCCCTAGCACCTGCAGAAATTCCATCTAAAAATGTTTTTTCCTACAATGTGTTTTCACTAACATTTGGAGACCAGATTGCTAAACAAATGCCTAACTGAATTTAAATCTAGAACTAACCTTAATGTAAGACATTTATTCACAGTGGCTGGCACTTCAACTTGATCTCCTGGTCTCCTTGGAAATAAAAGAAAACATGTTTAAATTCAAGTTTCCTTTTTACTGCCTTCATATGCTAATACCACAAAAATCTTTTTGGTAAAAGTCGTTAGATCAATTATCTGGCATTATGGCTCTATCTACCCGTTCCAGTCTCATGTTATTATCTGCAGAAAAATCCAGTAAATTTTCCAGTCCCTTCAAAGACTTGACACTCTCCCACGACTCTAGTCCAATATTTCAACACATTACTTCACATGGTATGTGCTCTAGTTCACTTGCTGTTCTGACTTTTCATTTTCCTGACTGTTCTATTTGTCCTGCTCCTTCTTGGTAAAATAAGATCTTAAACCTGCTGCCAAAATATCGTATTCATCTCTGACATCTCAGTTGCACCATGACCTAGCCCGATCTCCTCCACAGTCAGCCCAAATCCCCCCTTCCCCGGACTGCCCAGATGATTGTTCTATACTTGAGTCATAGCCCTTACCTTACTCTGTCCTTCATTTTAGTATTTTTATGCTTGTTTCTTCATAGCAACATCCTTAATGATAGGTAGGAACTGCTTTGCCTGTACTCTTCACGATGCCTGGTCCACTTGAACTTGTGATAAAGCACTAATGATCATTCAGTAGGACAAGGGACCAAATGCACCTGAGTAAAAATATTGATGAAAAGACATACAAATTTCATACCTACAAGTTTAAAGACATATGCACACATTTGTTACAGTTTTCTATTTGTTTAGATGTTACCAAGGGCTAAAACACACTGGTTCATTTTCTTTTACTTTTCTATTGTGGTAAGATATACTTCATATAAAATTTACCATATTAACCATTTTTTAAATTTCTTTTCAGCGTAACAGTATTCATTGTTTTTGCACCACCCCCAGTGCTCCATGCAATCTGTGCCCTCTCTAATACCCACCACCTGGTTCCCCCAACCTCCCATCCCCCCGCCCCTTCAAAACCCTCAGATTGTTTTTCAGAGTCCATAGTCTCTCATGATTCACCTCCCCTTCCAATTTCCCTCACCTCTCTTCTCCTCTCCATCTCCCCTTGTCTTCCGTGCTATTTGTTATGCTCCACAAATAAATGAAACCATATGATAATTGACTCTCTCTGCTTGACTTATTTGACTCAGCACAATCTCTTCCAGTCCTGTCCATGTTGCTACAAAAGCTGGGTATTCATCCTTTCTGATGGAGGTATAATACTCCGTAGTGTATATGGACCACATCTTCCTTATCCATTCGTCCGTTGAAGGGCATCTTGGTTATTTCCACAGTTTGGCAACCGTGGCCATTGCTGCTATAAACATTGGGGTACAGATGGCCCTTCTCACTACATCTGTATCTTTGGGGTAAATACCCAGTAGTGCAATTGCAGGGTCATAGGGAAGTTCTATTTTTACTTTCTTGAGGAATCTCCACACTGTTCTCCAAAGTGCCTGCACCAACTTGCAATCCCACCAACAGTGTAAGAGGGTTCCCCTTTCTCCACATTCTCTTCAACACATGTTGTTTCCTGTCTTGCTAATTTTGGCCATTCTAACTGGTGTAAGGTGGTATCTCAATGTGGTTTTAATTTGAATCTCCCTGATGGCTAGTGATGATGAACATTTTTTCATGTGTCTGATAGCCATTTGTATGTCTTCATTGGAGAAGTGTCTGTTCATCTCTTCTGCCCATTTTTTGATATGATTGTCTGTTTTGTGTGTGTTGAGTTTGAGGAGTTCTTTATAGATCCTGGATATCAACCTTTTGTCTGTACTGTCATTTGCAAATATCTTCTCCCATTCCATGGGTTGCCTCTTTGTTTTGTTGACTCTTTCCTTTGTTGTGCAGAAGCTTTTGATCTTGAAGAAGTCCCAAAAGTTCATCTTCGCTTTTGTTTCCTTTGCCTTTGGAGACATATCTTGAAAGAAGTTGCTGTGGCTGATATCGAAGAGATTACTGCCTATGTTCTCCTCTAGGATTCTGATGGATTCCTGTCTCACGTTGAGGTCTTTTATCTATTTTGAGTTTGTCTTTGTGTACAGTGTAAGAGAATGGTTGAGTTTCATTCTTCTACATTTAGCTGTCCAGTTTTCCCAGCACCATTTATTGAAAAGACCGTCTTTTTTCCACTGTTTATTTTTTCCCGTTTTGTCGAAGATTATTTGACCATAGAATTGAGGGTCCATATCTGGGCTCTCTACTCTGTTCCACTGGTCTATGTGTCTGTTTTTATGCCAGTACCATGCTGTCTTGGTGATCACAGCTTTGTAGTAAAGCTTGAAATCAGCCTTCCCATTGAGATCAGGAACATGACAAGGATGCCCACTCTCACCACTCTTGTTCAACATGGTACTAGAAGTCCTAACAACAGCAGTCAGACACCAAAGAGAAATAAAAGTTATCCAAATTGGCAATGAAGAAGTCAAACTCTCTCTCTTCGCAGATGACATGATTCTTTATATGGAAAACCCAAAAGATTCCACCCCCAAACTACTAGAACTCATACAGCAATTCGGCAATGTGGCAGGTTACAAAGTCAATGTACAGAAACCAGTGGCTTTCTTATACACTAATAATGAAAATACAGAAAGGCAAATTAGAGAATCAATTCCATTTACTATAGCACCAAAAACCATAAAATACCTGGGAATAAACCTAACCAAAGAGGTAAAGGAACTGTACTCGAGGAACTACAGAACACTCATGAAAGAAATTGAAGAAGACACAAAAAGATGGAAGACCATTCCATGCTCTTGGATTGGAAGAATAAACACTGTTAAAATGTCTATACTGCCTAGAGAATTTTAATGCCATTCTGATCAAAATTCCACTGGTATTTTTCAAAGAGCTGGAGCAAATATCCAAAAATTTGTATGGAATCAGAAGAGACACTGAATCGCTAAGGAAATGTTGAAAAATAAAAATAAAACTGGGGGCATCACGTTACCTGATTTCAAGCTTTACTACAAAGCTGTGATCACCAAGACAGCATATAAACCATTTTTTTTTAATTTTTTATTTTTTTATAAACATGTATTTTTATCCCCAGGGGTACAGGTGAGCAATTCAGTACTGTTCAATGCATTCTCACTGCCGTGCCCTAGCGCCACCATCAGGCTCCAGAACTTTTTGGCTTCTCCAAGCACAGACTATGTACCCACTGACAACACGCACCACTTCATTTTATAACAGCTATTAAAGCAGACACTCTACATAAGGATTCTTTTGTTCATATGTATTTCAATTTCTAGTATGATGGGATAGACATATCAGGAGATGTACTCAGATATTTAAAACTGTCTCTGTGGACATGTGAGTCATGTAAAACTTACAAGATTAAGGAAGTGACTGAGACTGTGCTGACATTTGAAAGAAGCAAGTTAGAATAAATTATCATGAAATATGTATGCTTTTATGTGAAGCAAGATGATAGTAATCAAGCTATATATACCTAAAATGTTTCAATACACGCACCCCATGATTACTGCTTTTACTCACAAACATATTCTATGAATAGATCTATGTATTCTGATACAAGTTTATGAATTGATTTTCTAATGTAGAATTTAAATTCCTTGGAAGAGCAACAATATATTTAGAACTCAAACATATTTGTTAGGCAAAGACATAGGCATATATTTCTAAACACAGCGCCATAGGAATCACTCCTAAAAAGGGTTCAATCACAAACAATATTCTGAAATGGAAGCAATAAAAACCTACACTTGGTTTTGAGATTTTATTTTTTAATTTTTTTAAAGATTTATTGATTTGAGAGAGACACCGTGTGTGTGCAAGGAGGGGAGGAGCAGTAGAGGGAGAGAAAGAATCGCTGTGAGCGTGAAGCCCCAGGCAGGACTCTGTCTTAAGACACTGCATCAAAAACTAATGATGTGTTTTATGGTTTTAATGTATTTTATGGTTTACTAGCATAGCACAATTAAAAAAGCAAATGCTGAGATCATGACCTGAGCCAAAATCAAGAGTCAGAGGCTTAACCAAATGAGTACCCAGGCACCCCTTGTTTGGGGATTTTAAAATATGAGTAACCAATGTATGTGTAATAATATTTTATTATCTTAAAACCAATTGGCAAAAACTGAAAGCTCTGTAAATAATATTTCCAAATCCTTTTTTGTCATTGGAGAGAAATTGAAATACAACCCCAAAATCATGCATTACAAATTCTTACCATACCTTTTTAGACCCCTTACAGATTTATTTTGAATGTCAGAAGCAAAGAAGACATTACGATAAAATGTTTCAGTATGTTTTCTAAATTATATCTTTCTTAAAATTGTGATTACAAATACTTGGGAATTCATCACCACTCTCATATAAAGAGTTCTGTCTTAGGGATACAAAAGAACTTTAAGTCCACTTGGAGTTGTCAGAGAAGTTCCACAAAGCAAGGTGACAAATGAGCCAAGTATTTAAAAAAAAAAAGAGAGAGAGAGAGAGATAAGGTTTGCTCAGACAGGCTGGGGAGTAGATATCACAAATAATGAGGAGTGGAGATAGGGTCAGGAAATAGAAATGCTCAGCCAAAGACGTGTCCCCACCCCCCATCCCCTGAAAAAAAAATTCCAGAGCATCATGTTCATTCTTGAATCATGGAAAGTTATCTTTTTACATGCCTTTCTCTCCCACAAAACTGAGAATACATTGAAGGACTAGATTGTGTTATTAGTATAGTATCTTCCAGGTCTACCTCCATGTTCAGAATATTGCATGTCATCAATAAATTTTTTATAAGAATTAAGGCAAAAAACCTTAAAACATAGAAAAGAGAGATATATCTGGAGAACACCACCTCCCTCTACCCTATGTCAGAACAACACCATCAATCTGAATGGATGGAGCAAATCAAATCCATGAAAGCATCGTAAGGATGTTTCAACAATATAGAGAAATAAAGTGCAGAGAAGGATTACAATTATGGTCATATGCCTTTTATTTTCAATAGGGTAATCTATCTGTGAAATAAAATTTACCTTGTGAAATTTTCTTCCACCTGCCTAAATTATATTGTAATACTAATGTTAATAATAACATCTAATATTTACTTGAGTGTGAACCATATGTCTTGTATTATACTAAGACTTTACCCATACTAACTCATTTAAATCCCACATTTGTGATAATAGATGCTATTATTATCCCCATATTACAAATGAGTGGATTACAGTGCAGACAAGTTAACTAACCTGTCCAAAGTCTCGCAGACATTAATTTTTGGAGTCAACTTTCAAATGCGAGCATTCTGCTCCAGAGTCAATACCTTTTATCATTATCGTGCAATGCTCATTTTGGAGTTAAAAATGAAATTATCTCATTGCTTGTATGACTGTTCTTACCTCAACTGACTTATTTGATGAAAATAGGAAGTTGAAAGACTGTGAATTGCCCACAGAATTCTAACCAAAGACTAACCTGACATCTCCTGACTCACTAAATCCTGCCATCCCTGGCACATGGCAATCATGGGGAATGTCAAAAGTAATTCAGAGAGTGTTATATTAAAATACATATATACATATACATATAAATATCTTACTTCTTCTCAGTATTTGTTAACATTGGAAACATTGTCACACACTGTTAAGTGTTTCGGTAGGTAGAGGAATTCACATTAATAAGCAAGTGGAATTTTCCTGCCAAATATGTAAAGGTGATCAATTCAGTTTATGATAGGAAATGTGAGTTGATGTAAAGATAGAGATAACATACATGTGCACCTATGTACACATGCATATCCATCGTTTATATGTCATATACAGCTGTGAAAAAAACACTATTGGTTTCTTAGTTTTACAGATTAGAAAGTTACATTTACATACAGTGTTTTATCCAAAAGCTTACTGCATGTTGGAGAGTGTGTGCCAGAGAATCCGAAATCATCAGTTACCTCCAGCCACCCAGTCTTTGCAGCCCAGCCTGCAGATAATATGCAGCAAAGAAAAGCCATTCCTTTTGGTCTTTTGCTGAATTCCTGACCCCCCAAAATCCATAAGCATAATAAATCACAGTCTTAAAGATGTTAAATTCAGGATAATTTGTTACACAGCAATTGAAACTAGAATAACCTACAAAGAAAATCAAAGTTGCTGCCTGCTCACATTTTAATAACTATATGGAATTACAGACTCTTGACATGCTCGGAAACAGAATTTTATATCCTTACATAGTTTCACAGCATGATATTCTTCTCTCCAGAATTTGCATTATTGTTAGAGACACAATTACTAGAGCTTTTTCTCTTCATATTTTTCTTCATAATTTTGGACATCTCTTTGTTCACTGAAATTTAAATCAATTTCTGTAATAACTGGAATGCTTAAATCTTTGGATTTTAAAATAGATTCTCCCCGAACAATTCTTCGCATTACATTTTCATTTTTTAAAGTATAATTCTAGCTCTTAAAATGCAAATTGCAATAGTTTCCTTTGTGAAATAGAGAAATGTAGGAATATGGCACCGTATAAAAACTATTAACATTTTACACATCCTGATTTAATTGAATATTTAAATACCTGCAGATGTCTACAACTGTTTAAATATAGTAATCAATGTGTACTTTCCCACATATTTTCTAAGTACTTAATTATATATTCTTTTTAACCAAATTTTTATGAAACATTAGAATTAATTTTAACATGGTAAAATTTAATTATGTTCATTTTTATATTGAGTGTATTGTCAATTTCTTTTTTCTATATGCATAGGATACAGTATGGTAAATAAACATATTATTATTGACGTTCATAAAAACTAGTTTATCCATTAAGAATTTCCTGACATTGTGTAGCTTTTAAAATTTTAATCCACAGCTGCATCACTCACTAAAAACAAATCTCCTTTCTTTTCAGTCCTTTGATTCCAATAGATGAGGTAGGTATGAGAGCTTGTTTGGTTTTGTTTTTTCTTCTTTTTGTATAAAAGCATCTTGGGGAAGAGGCCAGAGAAAGTATCATGAGAGTTGAAAGATTCATACAAAGTTCATTTACCCTTTTCATGTTTCTCTGAGCCTGAAATGTGCCCTTTGTTCTTCTACCTGATGGTTCCCAAGCTGTTGAGCAAACAATCATTGGTGTTTACGTAAAGGTGAAACTGCACTCTGGCACGCAAATGAATGAGTGTGAATGTCAAACTCTGATTAAAAAATTGTCTATGTTTCTACAGAAGAGTTTTCAGAACTTTTTCATACCTCCTTGCCAAATGCAAAGTTTACACAGTTGGTGAGAAAATAAAACCGTGGAATGTGTAATACTATTCACTCTAGAATTTTCATGACTATATTTCATGACTATATAGGAAGATGGTTACTCCAATTATTATTCCTTTATTCTTATCTTCATTGTGCTGTTTGCTTTTCTCCCCTCCCAAATTGTGGATATTTAAAGAAAAAAATTCACTTTAACTTAATTATTTAGTTAGTTAGTTGCCATTTATGGGGTCTCTACTACATGCCAGGTACTATTCTAAGCACTTTACACATACTAACCAATTTGGCTTTTTAAATTTTTTTTAAAAGTTTCTTTTCAGTGTTCCAGAATTGTTTGTTTATGCACCACACCCAGTGTTCCATGCAATAAATGCCCTCCATAATACCCACCACCTATTTTCAATAGGGTAATCACCCTGCCCCCCATCTCCCTGCCCTCCAAAACCCTCAGTTTGTTTCTCAGAGTCCACAGCCTCTCATGGTTTGTCTCCCCCTCCAATTTGCCCCAACTCCCTTCTCCTCTTCATTTCTCATGTCCTCTGTGTTATTCCTTATGCTCCACAAGTAAGCAAAACTATATGATAATTGGCTCTCTCTGCTTGACTTATTTCACTTAGCATAATCTCTTCCAATCCCATCCATGTTGGTACAAAAGTTGGGTATTCATCCTTTCTGATGGAGGCATAATACTCCATTGTATATAGGGACCATACCTTCTTTATCCATTCGTCCATTGAAGGGCATCTTGGTTCTTTCCACAGTTTGGTGACTATAACCATTGCTGCTATGAACATTGGGATACAGGTGGCCTTTCTTTTCACTACATCTGTATCTTTGGGGTAAATACCCAATAGTGCAATTGCAGGGTCATAGGGAAGCTCTATTTGTAATTTCTTAAGGAATATCCACACTGTGTTTTAAAGTGGCTGCACCAAATTGCATTCCCACCAACAGTGTAAGGGGGTTTCCCCTTTCTTCACATCCTCTCCAACACTTGTTGTTTAATGTCTTATTAATTTTTGCCATTCTAAGAGGTATAAGGTGATATCTGAGTTTGGTTTTGATTTGAATCTCCCTGATAGCTAATGATGATGAACATTTTTTCATGTGTCTATTAGCCATTTGTATGTCTTCTTTGGAGAAGTGTCTTTTCATGTCTTCTGACCATTTTTTGACGTGATTATTTGTTTTGTGTGTGTTGAGTTTGAGGAGTTCTTTTTTTTTTTAAAGATTTTTTTTTAAAGATTTTATTTATTTATCAGAGAGAGAGAGGGAGAGAGTGAGCACAGGCAGACAGAGTGGCAGGCAGAGGCAGAGGGAGAAGCAGGCTCCCTGCTGAGCAAGGAGCCCGATGTGGGACTCGATCCCAGGACGCTGGGATCATGACCTGAGCCGAAGGCAGCTGCTTAACCAACTGAGCCACCCAGGTGTCCCGAGGAGTTCTTTATAGATCTTGGCTATCAGCTCTTTGTCTGTAGTGTCATTTGCAAATATCTTCTCCCATTTAATGGGTTGCCTCTTTGTTTTGTTGCCTGTTTCCTTTGCTGTGCAGAAGCTTTTGATCTTGATGAAGTCCCAAAGTTTATTTTCACTTTTGTTTCCTTTGCCTTTGGAGACATATCTTGAAAGAAGTTGTTGGGCCAGTGTCAAAAAGGTTACTACCTATGTTCTCCTCTAGGATTTTGATAGATTTCTGCCTTGCATTAAGTTCTTTTATCCATTTTGAGTTTGTCTTTGTATACGGTGTAAGAGAATGGTCGAGTTTCATTCTTCTACATATAGCTGCCCAGTTTTCCCAGCACCATTTATTGAAGAGACTGTCTTTTTTCCATTGTATATTTTTTCTGTGTTGTCAAAGATTAATTGACCGTAAAGTTGAGGGTCTATATCTGGGCTCTCTACTCTGTTCCACTGGTCTATGTGTCTGTTTTTGTGCCAGTACCATGCTGTCTTCGTAGATCCCAGCTTTGTAGTAAAGCTTGAAATCAGGTAACGTGGTGCCCCCAGTTTTGTTTTTCTTTTTCAACATTTCCTTAGCAATTTGGGGTCTCTTCTGGTTCCATACAAATTTTAGGATTGTTTGTTCCAGCTCTTTGAAAAATGCTGGTGGAATTTTGATCAGGATGGCATTGAAAATATAGATGGCTCTAGGCCCTATAGACATTTTAACAATGCTTATTTTTCTGATTCATGAGCATGGAATGGTCTTCCATCTTTTTGTATCTTCTTTAGTTTCTTTCATGAGTGTTCTGTAGTTCTTCGAGTACAGATCCTTTATCTGTTTGATTAGGTTTATTTCCAGGTATCTTATGGTTCTTGGTGCTATAGTAAATGGAATCAATTCTTTAATTTCCCTTTCTGTATTTTCATTGTTAGTGTATGAGAAAGCAACTGATTTATGTACATTGATTTTGTATCCTGCCACATTACTGAATTGCTGTATGAGTTCTAGTAGTTTGGGGGTGGAGTCTTTTGGGTTTTCCATATAAAATATGATGTCACATGTGAACAGAGAGAGTTTGACTTCTCCTTGCCAATTTGGATACCTTTTATTTCTTTTTGTTGTCGTTGCTAGGACTTCTAGTATTATGTTGAACAAGAGTGGTGAGAGTGGGCATCCTTGTTGTGTTCCTGATCTCGAAGGGAAGGCTGTCAGCTTTTCCCCATTGAGGATGATATTCGCTGTGCATTTTTCATAGATAGCTTTTATGAAGTTGAGGAATGTTTCCTCTATCCCTGTACTTTGAATCGTTTTAGTCAGGAATGGATGCTGTATCTTGTCAAATGCTTTTTCTGCAAAACTTGAGACGACTGTGTGGTTCTTCTCTCTTCTCTTATTGATTTGTTCTATCACATTGATTAATTTGTGAATGTTGAACCACCCCTGCATCCCACAGATAAATCCCACCTGGTCATGGTGGATAATCTTTTTAATGTACTGTTGGATCCTGTTGGCTAAGATCTTGTTGAGACTCTTAGCAACCATACTCATTAGGATATTAGTCTGAAATTCTCCTTTTTGGTGGGGTCTTTGCCTGGTTTGGGAATCAGGGTAATGTTGGCTTCATAAAAAGAGTTTGGAAGTTTTCCTGCTGCTTCTATTTTTTGAAACACCTTCAGGAGAATAGGTATTATTTTTTCTTTGAATGTTTGGTAGAATTCCCCAGGGAATCTGTCAGGTCCTGGGCTCTTGTTTTTTGGGAAGTTTTTGATCTCTGCTTCAATCTCGTTACTAGGTATTGGTCCTATTCAGGTTGTCAATTTCTTCCTGATTCAGTTTGGAAGTTCATAGGTTTCCAGGAATGCATCCATTTCATTTAAGTTGCTTAACTTATTGGCATATAACTGTTGGCATATAACTGTTGATAAAGATTTCTGATAGTTGTTTCTATTTCCTTGGTGTTAGTTGTGATCTCTCCCTTTTCAGTCATAATTTTATTAATTTGGGTCTTCTCTCTTTTCTTTTGGATTAGTTTGGCCAATGGTTTATCAATCTTATTGATTCTTTAAAAAACCAGCTTCTAGTTTTATTGATGTGTTTTACTGTACCTCTAGTTTCTATCTTATTGATCTCTGCTCTAATTTTGATTATTTCCCTTCTGTGCGTGGGGTTGGCTTAATTTGTTGTTGATTCTCCAGTTATTTAAGGTGTAAAGAGAGCTGTTGTATTCTAAATTTTTCAATTTTTTTGAGGGAGGCTTGGGTGGTTATATATTTTCCCTTTAGGACTGCCTTTGCCGTATCCCATAGGTTTTGGACCATTGTGTCTTCATTCTCATTGGTTTCCATGAATCGTTTAAGTTCTTCTTTGATTCCTGGTTGATCCATTTTTAAGCAAGGTGGTCTTTAGCTTCCAGGTGTTTGAATTCCTTCCAAACTATTTCTTGTGGTTGAGTTCCAGTTTCAAAGCATTGTAGTCTGAGAATATGCAGGGAATAATCTCAGTCTTTGGTATCTGTTGAGTCCTGATTTGTACCCAGTATGTGGTCTATTCTGGAGAAAGTTCCATGTGCACTTGCAAAGAATAAGTATTCTGTTGTTGTATGGTTAAATGTTCTGTATATATCTATAAGGCTCATCTAGTCCAATGTGTCTTTTGATGCTCTTGTTTCTTTATTAATTTTCTGCTTGGATGATCTGTCTATTATTGAGAGTGGCATGTTAAGATCCCCTAATATTAATGTATTCATATCAATATGACTCCTTATCTTGATTAACAGTTGTCTTATGTAGTTGACTGCTCCCATATTGGGGGCATAAATATTTACAATTGTTAGATCTTCTTGGTGGATAGACTAACCCATTTCACTTTTATCCTTACTTTCTGAGAGGGGATCTAATACCTTCTTCATTTTTTTTTAGAGATTTTATTTATTTATTTGACAGACAGAGATCACAAGTAGGCAGGGAGGCAGGCAGAGAGAGAGAGAGGAGGAAGCAGGCTCTCTGCTGAGCAGAGAGCCCGATGCGGAGCTTGATCCCAGGACCCTGAGATCATACCTGAGCTGAGCCACCCAGGTACCCCATCTTCTTCATTTTATAACCAAGGAAACCAGAACACAGAGATTAAACTGACCAAAGTCACACATCCTTTAAGTAGCTATGCCAGTCACTTATATTCAGATAATCTAAATGATACATTTACCTAAAGTGTACTTGAAACATTCTCCATACTTGAGAAAGTATTTATTTAAAATGCAGATGTGACCATATTGCCCCAAACTTAAAAATGTCAATAACTGCACTTTACTATTGTGGTGAATTTTAAAACTTTAGCACGGAATTCAGGACTTGAATTCATCAGGGCTTGCCAGTCTCTCTGATCACATCTTCCAACACCCCCTACTCTGACACTCTAGTTATTCCAAAGTTTGCTTATTTTCCAAATGCTTCATTTAATTTCATACTTTTATGACACATTTTATATCATTCTATCCTGAAATGTTCTCCCTCCTATCTCCAGTCACCCTGCAAACATCTGTTCATTCTTTAAAATTTATCTCAGGTGTCATCTTTTCTAAGAAATTATCCTTAAATTCTATCAGTTCCAGATGATCTATCAATCATTCTGCTATTTCTGTATCTTGGGCATTATTCAAGTATTCTATGTACCATTGCATTAAAATAATTTGTCTATACATTATGCCTCAACCAGACAAGTGTTTCTTCTCAAAGAGATCCTCCTATGTTACTCCTTTTTGTGTTCCTTGTATCTAGAAAAGTATCAGATATATAATAGCACTTATTGAATAAATGAATGTGAAGATTAGGGCTTAACTTTTAAGTGAACTCTAGAACACCTTTCAAACTCCACC